>NW_010358172.1:768689-831187 GCF_000414095.1 Morus notabilis | reverse complement strand
GAGCGGTTCTCTCTGCAGCATCCTCGTAAGGAGCCTCATTCCAAGGTCTACAAAATAAAATAATCAATACAAGTAAGAAATCTATGCTGAAGATAGGATAATTGACTGAGCATGCCATGGAAGTGCAGTAGAAAGGACGAAAATCGAATAGATTAATTTACCTTTCTGGAGCAGTAGAAAAGAGTCCATCAAGCTCATAAGGTTGCAGCGCTCCATCCTAAATTTTCCAAGGTGTATTCCGAGATCCGATAATTGTATGTTAGTAGCGAAAAAACACAACCTATGCATTAAGTACGAATATTACACTGAAATGTATAGAACAAGAATTTGACATACATTGTCAGTGTCAAATAGTCGGAAGATTCCCCTGAGAAACTCCACGGCTTCACTTGTCAGCTCCATGGTCTACAAAATAAGATCTTAAATGAAAAATTCTTCTAATGATGCAGAAAAGAATTATGAAAAGTAGAATATAGAATCAAAACCTTTAACTATAATACATCAGATTACGGTTGGACAAAAGCCATCATTAGAAATCCGACTACTATGAAATTAGAAGAAATATCAAATGCGGGTCATTGACAAGACAAGACATGTGTTATACATGGAAACAAATAACGATTCCATGGCAACTCGCAATTTAAAATCAATACAAGGACCACAAATATCATGTAGCAGGCATGTCAATATTAAATACTTAGGATAATAACCAAGCTTATTATTTGATACTTAGACAAAACACACAATATGGCATAGGTCCTTTTTCGTAACATCCTGTACCTTGAAGATATACAATAATCAATTATAGTTCAAGAGAATGACTTGATTATATAGAAGGTAAATTACAACCCAATGTCGTTGCAGCGAAATATCAAATTAGTAACCTGATCAGGATAACGCTTAGATGGAACAGGAAGAAAATCATCTCTGAGTTTTAAATCATTGTTGTATCCAAATTTCCTGAGGACAGCCCAAGTTGTCTCAAGGCGCCCTTTTTCTATGAAAAGAGCATGTAGAAAAAGGAACCCTGTAAGAGTAAGACCAAGCTCATTGACTCCATCTGGTAATTTCTCTTGTACAACCCTTTTAACGCCCACAATTTCAGCAGGTTGTAATGGAGCATTGAAACATTTAACCTGTTCCGTTTAAAAAATAAATAAATACATAAACAACACTTATAATAGCAATAATATATGAAGAATTTCAAAATACCAAAGGAAAATTAACGATAAACCATTATAAACAAGCAAATGAAGGAGAAGAAACCTGAAATTCATTCAGCTCTTCATCATTGAGGGCACCATCCATGTCACGATCACAAAGGATAAATATCCTCCTTAATGCACTAATGCATTTTGGTTGCAACGTTTGTCTTTCTTGATCAAACAACGGGGCTGTTGGGTGAAGTACTGCTTTTTGAGCATAATAGAAAACTTCAGGGACCTAGAATGAAGCAATAGTGTTCAAACTTTGATCACGTAACGTTAAAACCAGGAATCAAGAAGAAGAATCACTATCAAGAACTAAAGTTGTCACCTTTTCACCCTTTGATAATTAAATCAAGGTCGTTAGATGATGCATCAATGGGAATAGTTGATAAAACGTACTAAAGCATAAAACAAGGAATACCAATATTATTGAGTTGCCTTAGTCTGCCATGCAGCATGCTTTGTTGCTTTTTCACCAGACAAAGAAAGATGCGCTTCTTAACTTCTCTATTTTCCCTTCCAAAAAAAGGGGTGGAAAAATTAAACAAGAATCTCTATATCGCCTCTGTGAATTAGGTTTTCATTTCACCATCACAGATATGGTAAGGCACACAACGTACTTGGTACTAACAATGCTGGCACTCCTTTTTCAAAAGCTAATACAATGTAAATCTAACAACAAAGAAAAACTAAATAACCACTCAATCAAAATTACAGAGTTCGAGCATCTATTTGACCTTCTGAAGGCCCGGCTCAACACACTGATCAAATTATGCATATCATCTGTTGTCACCCATATTTAAGAGAGCTAGTGAGAGAGAGAGAGAGAGAGAGAACAAGCAACAAATTGTGTAGGAATTTCATTATACCTGAATCAGTGTAGCTGCAGAGCATTCTATACAAGTTTCTATTTCCCTGAACTGTAGCATAATTGGTGTCATAACCTGCTCTATGGTTGCTGTGTCACGCTCATCCCGTAAATCCAACTTGCAACCAACTACAATAACCGGCACCTTAACCTATCCATTTGTAAGAACAAGAAGAAAAAACCTAACTCGTTTGTCGATTAAGGCAAACTGTTTCAAGAAAACAAAGTCATTGAACAAGAGCATGATTACAAACCTCTAACTGACGAAGTTCAGGAAGCCAGTAAGTACGAATACGAGTAAGCGTGACCGGTTGATCACAAGCATATGTTAACACCACAGCATCAGCTCGCTTCAACTCTTCATTGCGCCTACCTCTACTCTCCGAGCTAGCATTATAGAGTACCAGATAAATATCAACTTTGAATTTATGCTATACATGCTGAGAGGGAAATAAATTTAAAGTCAAGTGACTTTTTTCTTCTGCTCAAACAAAGAATTATATTCCTTTTACAAGCCTCAATTGAACAGTACTGTTATAGAAGTTGCAAATCAGACTATTATCAGCTTCATATTAGACAGTTAAGGCATGTTTCATCCATATAATTCTGCAGTAAGGAAAAAGAACGATATGGCTGTCAAATCAAACACGAATAAAGCTGGAATCGCAATCAATACGCATTGACGCGACTTCAGAAGCGTCAGGGCAAAATGAGATTAAAATCCAACTCACTCAGTATCACATTCGTACGTATAGGTATATATGTAGAGCATGCATATACGATGTATTATACGCAGACGGACCTGGAAGAGGTGTCGATGATGGTGACCGGAACGAAATCGGGGAAGAAATCGGCGGGAAGCCGAGTCGGAGGGAGCACGGGAGGGACGTTCTCGGGGAACGATTCCGAAGCAGCGGTGACGATCAAGCTCGACTTTCCGGTGCCGCGATCGCCGGCGACTACGACACGGACACCGGGCCGGGCACCGGAGGTGGAGTATCCGGCGAAGCCGCCTGACATTGGCGAATAGGGAATGATGAGACGGAGAAGACGCGAAGAGCGAGTATTGGGGAGAGGGTTTTGAGGTACTGCTATTGCGATTGACTTTTTTCTTTTTCTTAATTTGCGATTAGTAGTACTTTTTTAATAAAATTTGCGATTATTAACACCTAACGGTGTATTTTTTTTTTTTTTTTTGAAAAATAGTAGAAAATAGGTTAATATAAAAAGTTTAAGAAAGTATATAGGTTAATTTTTAGTTATAGAAATTAATAGGTCATAATATGTCAAGTTATAGTTCATAATCAGATAAGTTATGGACAAACTTGTCAAGTTATGATTCATAACCAGACAAGTTATGGACAATTATAAACAATAACTTGTCAAGTTATGGTTCATAATCAGATAAGTTATGGACAAACTTGTCAAGTTATGATTCATAACCAGACAAGTTATAGACGAAAACAGTAATTTGGCCTATTTATTAACTTATATAAACTATTGACTTATTAATTTTAATTCATCTCAAGTCTTGGCCTATTTCCATCTTTCTCCCTTTTTTTTCTCTTCTTTTTGGCGGAAAATGAACAGTGTGTTGTAAATCAATTACATTGGATGCAACATCTTCGTATTCCATAACCTACATAGATATGAAGTCACTCATTTAAATCTCATTATTTCCCCTCTTAATTTTGTGTATTATTCTCCGTAACTCCTCCTTAATATTGCATGTCTTCTCTTATGACCTCTAGTTATGATCCTTAGGCTATAAATAGAGAAGCTATTTGCTTGTATGGATACTATTTACGAGCAAGAATACAAAGCTTTCTTGTCTCTCATATGCTCTCTTGTTCTTTTAGTTTCTTGCAATTATAGTTTTTACTACTATTTTATAACACGTTTTCAGCACGAGTTCTACCTTAATCTCTTTCAGTGTTCCTAACTCCTTCATTTCCACGTATTTCTGTTTGTGAAGGTAGTCCGTTTATTCTATTGATCATACATGTTATATTCATGTTCTCCTTCTACGTTTCTTTGCTCTCGTTTTCTTTCTTCTCATATGTATATGTTTATGTATTATATATATACTTTAATAATACTACAGATTTACATGTACATATTTATTCAGCCTTTAGAATTTATACTGAGTACTATTTTATTGCAATCAGTTTTATATACCATTCAATTTTTGTTAATATGTATCTGGTTATATATTTGTAGAATTACTATGATTATTCTCACCATTAACTTAAATGTAATTATGTGAAGTTTTTCCGTTGGTTTTTTTTTAATATATATGTGTGATTGGTTTTTAACTTGTTCATATTATTTATGTCTACTAGTACAACATTGCCTCACCAGTTTCATTATATTATTTTTCATGTTATTATACTCTATTGTTGTGCCCGTTCGATTTAGTTAATTCACATGTACTATATTTTCTTTCATTGTTATAATTATTGTTGTGCCCGGTTGTCAGTTTCTATTCCTAATATTTGATATTCATATATTTTAAACCTTTTGATTGATTATAAATTATCATTTAAATTCTTATTGACTTTATTTTTGTCATATAATAGTTTCACAATGTCGAATCTTAAGGTCCGTTTAGTTCATTGATTCGAGTTTTTAATTCGAGTTGAGATGTGACTTTATGTGAGAGCTTTTTACTGTAGCAAAAAAGTTAGATGTGATTGTTTGTGAGATTTTTTTTTTTTTTTTTGAAAAATAGTAGAAAATAGGTTAATATAAAAAGTTTAAGAAAGTATATAGGTTAATTTTTAGTTATAGAAATTAATAGGTCATAATTTGTCAAGTTATGGTTCATAATCAGATAAGTTATGGACAAACTTGTCAAGTTATGATTCATAACCAGACAAGTTATGGACAATTATAAACAATAACTTGTCAAGTTATGGTTCATAACCAGACAAGTTATAGACGAAAACAGTAATTTGGCCTATTTATTAACTTATATAAACTATTGACTTATTAATTTTAATTCATCTCAAGTCTTGGCCTATTTCCATCTTTCTCCCTTTTTTTTCTCTTCTTTTTGGCGGAAAATGAACAGTGTGTTGTAAATCAATTACATTGGATGCAACATCTTCGTATTCCATAACCTACATAGATATGAAGTCACTCATTTAAATCTCATTATTTCCCCTCTTAATTTTGTGTATTATTCTCCGTAACTCCTCCTTAATATTGCATGTCTTCTCTTATGACCTCTAGTTATGATCCTTAGGCTATAAATAGATAAGCTATTTGCTTGTATGGATACTATTTACGAGCAAGAATACAAAGCTTTCTTGTCTCTCATATGCTCTCTTGTTCTTTTAGTTTCTTGCAATTATAGTTTTTACTACTATTTTATAACACGTTTTCAGCACGGTTTAAAATTACTTCTCAATTAAAGTTATGCGGAGAAAGTGTTAAAAAAACGTATTCTACTTTTCATGCCTCTAATATGCTCCTGCAACAACAGTATCGAGAGCGATGCTTTAAAAAATATTCTGAGTTAATTTCATGTCTGCTTGTTGCCGAGCAAAATAATGAACTATTGATGAAAAATCATCAATCCTGTCCAACTGGATCAACGCCATTTCCTGAAGCGAATGCTGCATCTGTTGATGATTTTGGGCATGGTCAACGTCACGGTCGAGGTCATGGACGCGGACGTGGACGCGGACGCGGACGCGGACGCGGTGCTCTCGTTTTCTTTCTTCTCATATGTATATGTTTATGTATTATATATATACTTTAATAATACTACAGATTTACATGTACATATTTATTCAGCCTTTAGAATTTATACTGAGTACTATTTTATTGCAATCAGTTTTATATACCATTCAATTTTTGTTAATATGTATCTGGTTATATATTTGTAGAATTACTATGATTATTCTCACCATTAACTTAAATGTAATTATGTGAAGTTTTTCCGTTGGTTTTTTTTTAATATATATGTGTGATTGGTTTTTAACTTGTTCATATTATTTATGTCTACTAGTACAACATTGCCTCACCAGTTTCATTATATTATTTTTCATGTTATTATACTCTATTGTTGTGCCCGTTCGATTTAGTTAATTCACATGTACTATATTTTCTTTCATTGTTATAATTATTGTTGTGCCCGGTTGTCAGTTTCTATTCCTAATATTTGATATTCATATATTTTAAACCTTTTGATTGATTATAAATTATCATTTAAATTCTTATTGACTTTATTTTTGTCATATAATATTTTCACAATGTCGAATCTTAAGGTCCGTTTAGTTCATTGATTCGAGTTTTTAATTCGAGTTGAGATGTGACTTTATGTGAGAGCTTTTTACTGTAGCAAAAAAGTTAGATGTGATTGTTTGTGAGAGCTTTTTACTGTAGAAAAACTCGAATTCTAAACTCGAATCAACGAAATGAATGGGACCTTACAAAGCTTGAGTTTGTTGCCCTTGATATTTCTGGCAACAACTATTTAGCTTGGACTCTTGATGCTGAGATCCACCTAGATGCTATGAATCTTGGAGAAACAATTAAAGAAGGAAATGAAGCATCTTCACAGGATCGCGCGAAGGCGATGATATTCCTTCGTCATCATCTCCATGAAGGATTGAAAATTGAATATTTGACGGTAAAAGATCCATATGTCCTGTGGAGTAATTAGAAAGAAAGGTATGACCACCAAAAACCGTAATACTTCCAAATGCTCGCTATAATTGGATGCACCTATGTTTACAAGACTTTAAAAGTGTAAGCGAGTATAATTCCGCAATGTTTAAAATTACTTCTCAATTAAAGTTATGCGGAGAAAGTGTTAAAAAAACGTATTCTACTTTTCATGCCTCTAATATGCTCCTGCAACAACAGTATCGAGAGCGATGCTTTAAAAAATATTCTGAGTTAATTTCATGTCTGCTTGTTGCCGAGCAAAATAATGAACTATTGATGAAAAATCATCAATCCTGTCCAACTGGATCAACGCCATTTCCTGAAGCGAATGCTGCATCTGTTGATGATTTTGGGCATGGTCAACGTCACGGTCGAGGTCATGGACGCGGACGTGGACGCGGACGCGGACGCGGACGCGGACGCGGACGCGGTCGTGGTCGTGGTTATGGTCGTGGTTATAATAACCAAAACTCTTCAAATTTCAAGAAGACCACATCTCACCACCAGAAGTGGGAGAATAAAGAGGAAAAACAAGAAGAAAGTGGTTCTCAAAATAAAGCCTCCAAGAATAATGAAGATGTTTGTCATAAGTGTGGCATGAGAGGACATTGGCGACGCACATATCGCACGGCTAAACATTTTGTTGATCTTTATCAAGCATCATTGAAAGAAAAAGGAAAAGGTGTAGAAACAAACCTTGCTGAACACCCATGATCCCATGGACTTTTCGCACTTAGATGTCGCAGATTTCTTTGAGAATAATGATGGGAATTTTGAGAATTTAATTGGTGATGGAAACATCAATATAGCTTGAAAATGATGTTCTTGCACCATATTACCCTAAGTGTGTTATATTAAGGGGTGCTTTTATTTTTAGTGTGTTTTGTAATTTTCAGTGTGTTTTATTTTGGGCTTGTCTTGTAATTTTTGGTGTGTTTTTTTTATTTCTAGTGTGTTTTATTATAAAAAAAATATGATTGTGGTTTGTATGTTATATTCTCACAATTCTTTATTTTATTTTTATGAAGAAATATGGATTTCAATGATGACAAAGATGGTGCTAAAGTTAATGGTGAAGCCCTTTGCTTGGCAGACAGCGGAACAACGCACACCATTCTTAAAGATAAAAGATATTTTTCCCATCTTATATTAGCTGAAACTAATATTAACACAATATCTGGTGTTGCAAACCTTATTAAAGGTTCCGGAAGAGCTAATATGTTGTTACCCGGTGGCACAAAGCTTATAATTAACGACGCAATGTATTCAAGTAGATCAAAAAGAAATCTACTAAGTTTTAAAGATATTCGTCGTAATGGTTACCATGTTGAGACAACAAATGAGAAAGACGTTGAATATCTTTATATTACGTCTATTGTCTCTCGAAAGAAAAATATATTAGAAAAGCTACCATCATACTCTTCTGGATTATATTATACATTTATAAATCCAATTGAATCCTATGTGGTGATGGATCAAGAGTCAAATAATCCAAGAAATTTTATTCTTTGGCATGACCGTTTGGGTCATCCGGGTTCGATAATGATGAGAAGAATTATAGAAAATTCACATGGACATCCTTTAAAGAACCAAAAGATTCTTTTATCCAAAGATTTCTCATGTGCTGCTTGCTTTCAAGGAAAACTTATTATAAGGCCGTCCCCAATGAAAGTTGCAATTGAATCTCCTACATTTTTAGAACGAATTCAAGGAGACATATGTGGTCCTATAATTCCATCATGTGGACCATTTCAGTATTTTATGGTACTAATAGATGCATCGACGCGTTGGTCACATGTTTGTTTATTATCTACTCGCAATATTGCTTTTGCAAGACTCCTTGCTCAAATAATCCGATTACGGCCAATTTTCAGATTATACAATAAAAAAAATCCGTCTTGATAATGCAGGAGAATTTACATCCCAAGCTTTTAATGATTATTGTACGTCAATTTGGATTATTGTAGAGCATCCTGTTGCTCACACGTATACGCAAAATGGGTTAGCGGAATCTTTTATTAAAAGATTGAAATTAATTGCGAGGCCTTTACTTATGAAAACAAAGTTACCAAGTTCTGTTTGGGGACATGCCATATTACATGCAGCAGCACTTTTTCACATAAGGCCAACTGCATATCATAAATACTCCCCATTACAACTTGTTTCAGGGCAAGAACCAGATATTTCCTATCTAAGAGTTTTTGGTTGCGCGGTATATATTCCAATTGCTCCACCACAACGCACTAAGATGAGTCCTCAAAGAAGGCTGGGAATTTATGTTGGATTTGAATCTCCGTCAATAATTAAATATCTCGAACCCTTGACGGGTGATCTTTTTGCTGTACGCTTTGCAGACTGTCAATTTGATGAGACAGTTTTCCCGGCATTAGGGGGAGAGAAACAACAGCTGGAAAAATAAAAAATTTATGGAATGCATCGTCTTTATTGCATTATGATCCTCGTATGAATCAATGTGAGTTAGAAGTTCAGAAAATCATTCACTTGCAAAAAATTGCAAACCAGTTACCTGATGCATTTACTAATGTTAAGAAAGTAACAAAATCACATATACCAGCTGAAAATGCTCCTGTTCGAATTAATGTGCCTACAGGGCAAACTACAAATGTATTAGCAAACGAGTGTAAGGCACGCCAAAAGCGTGATAGACCTATCGGTTCCAAGGATAAAAATCCAAGAAAGAAAAAGGAGCAAAATAAGCAGGTTGGCACTTATAAAGTTACTAATATTCCTGATGAGCCCGTGAGAGAAATAGTTGACATAACTGAACAAGAAACCCTAGAAGAGGTACAGGTACCTGAAAATGATGTTAATGAAGAGATCTTAATAAGTTATGTAACTTCAGGAAAACGATGGAACTGAAATGAAATTATTGTCGACAACATATTTGCATATGCAATAGCTCTTGATATTACAAAAGAAAGCGAGGATCTTGAACCGAAGTCCGTTGAAGAATGTTGACGTAGAAATGATTGGCCAAAATGGAAAGACGCAATCCAGGCAGAACTAAATTCACTTGAAAAACGCCAAGTCTTTAGACCTGTTGTCCAAACACCTGAAGGTGTAAAATCTGTAGGCTACAAATGGGTATTTGTGCGAAAACGTAATGAGAAAAATGAAGTTGTGAGATACAAAGCACGACTTGTAGCCTAAGGTTTTTCTTAGAGACCTGGTATTGATTATGAGGAAACATATTCTCCAGTGGTGGATGCAATTACATTCAGATTTTTTATTAGCCTGGCAATTTTAGAAGGACTTCATATGCGTCTAATGGATGTTGTAACAACTTATCTGTATGGATCACTTGATAGTGATATTTACATGAAAGTCCCTGAAGGACTAAAAATGCCTGAAGCATGCAATTCAAAACCCCGGGAAATGTTTTCGAATAAATTACGAAGATCTTTGTATGGATTAAAGCAATCTGGACGCATGTGGTATAATCGTCTCAGTGAATATCTTTTAAAAGAAGGATATATCAACAATCCAATTTTTCCATGTGTTTTTATCAAGAAATCAAAGTCTGGATTTGCTATTATTGTAGTTTATGTTGATGATTTGAATATTATTGGGACTCTTGAAGAACTTAATGAGACAATAACATATTTGAAAAATGAATTTGAAATGAAAGATTTGGGTCAAACAAAATTTTGTCTTGGCTTGCAGATCGAACATTTATCTGGAGGAATTTTTGTTCATCGATCGACTTATATTGAGAAGGTATTAAAACGTTTTAATATGGATAAATCCCATCCATTGAGTTCCCCCATGGTTGTTCGATCCCTTGATGTGAAAAAAGACCCCTTTCGTCCTCGTGAGGAAAATGAAGAGATTCTTGGTCCAGAAGTACCATATCTTAGTGCTGTTGGAGCACTAATGTATCTTGCTAATCGCACGAGACCTGACATAGCATTTTCTGTTAGTTTACTAGCAAGATATAGTTCTTCACCAACTCGAAGACATTGGAATGGTGTTAAACAAATACTTCATTATCTTCGTGGTACATCAGATATAGGATTATTTTACTCACAGGGCTCGAAGTCAGAGTTGATTGGATATGCAGATGCTGGATATTTGTCAGATCCACATAAAGCGCGATCACAAACCGGGTACTTGTTCACATATGGCGGTACTGCTATATCTTGGCGCTCCACAAAGCAAACTCTTACAGCTACATCTTTGAATCACGCTGAAATATTAGCAATTCACGAGACAAGTCGAGAATGTGTGTGGTTAAGATCTCTAGTACAGTATATAAGAGAAACATATGATCTCTCATTTGTCAAAGGAAGTCCAACACTGTTGTATGAAGATAATGCAGCATGTATCGTTCAACTTAAAGGAGGTTACGTTAAAGGAGATAGAACTAAGCATATTTCACCAAAATTCTTTTTCACGCACGAGCTTCAAAAGAAAGGAGAAATAGATGTCCATCAAATTCGCTCCAGCGATAATTTAGCAGATTTATTTACAAAGGCACTTCCTACGACAACATTTGAGAAATTAGTGCATAAGATTGGCATGCGTCGGCTCAGAGATCTTTGAAGAAGACATGTCGACATGAGGAGGAGACCTTTTGTGCACTGTACTCTTTTTCCCTCAGCCTAGGTTTTATCCCATTGAGTTTTCCTGGCAAGGTTTTTAATGAGGCAGTTATAAAGCGCAAATCCTATAAGAATAATGTACTCTTTTTCCCTTCACTAAGATTTTTTTTCCCACAGGGGTTTTTTTTTTCTTAGTAAGGTTTTTAACGAGGCATATTCTTAGTAGGTAGCATCCAAGGGGGAGTGTTGTAAATCAATTACATTGGATGCAACATCTTGATATTCCATAACCTACATAGATATTAAGTCACTCATTTAAACCCCATTATTTCCCCTCTTAATTTTGTGTATTATTCTCCATAACTCCTCCTTAATATTGCATGTCTTCTCCTATGACCTCTAGTTATGATCCTTAGGCTATAAATAGAGAAGCTATTTGCTTGTATGGATACTACTTACGAGCAAGAATACAAAGCTTTCTTGTCTCTCATGTGCTCTCTTGTTCTTTTAGTTTCTTGCAATTATAGTTTTTACTATTATTTTATAACACAATGTAGTTTATTGTTTATCCATAATTTTGGTTTGGAGCGCCTAAATGAAGGGAATGAGTAGGAACAAAAGTCAAGTATTTGACTAAATTCAACGGTCAAAGATGGTATAGTCCCACGTGAGCAAAGGTGAAGGCAGCTGCACCCGATCATCGGGTCAAAAGAATCAAAATTATTCTATTGAAGACTTACACGTTCATTTCACCGATTCGAATTTAAAATTTAAATTTTGTTATAGTAAAAAATTATCAGAAATAGTCACATTTAATTTTCTTACTACAATAAAAAGATTTCACATAAAATTACATCTCAACTCAAATTAAAAATTCAAATCAGCGAACTAAATAGACTCTCAGACAATGACACGTTCATAAAACCAATCTTTTAGTCCCACTCACAGTGCTCCTACTTTACGAAAGGCTTTAACATAAAGGGTAGTGTACTCAATAACTCTAAAAAATATAGAAACGGATATTTTGAGAATTAATTTTATAAATATCTCATGGATTTTGTATCTTATTTTATCATAATTCTTGAATTTTAAAAATGCGAGTATAAAAAGTGGTTCAAAACACCCCTAAACTAATGTTTTTTTTTTCATAAGATATCTCCTAAACTATTGATTTTGTGTCAACTTGCTCCTGATCTTTTAAAAAATTAGGAGACAAGTTAAGAAAAAAGTAAAAATTTTAGGGGTAAGTTAACTTAAAATCAATAATTTAGGGTGCATTTTTAAAAACATAAATAGTGTCGTGTCATCAATTTATTAGTTTTATAAATGTAAAGGAAATTTTAAATTGGGTACATAATTAAGGGGATGAAATAAACCCTTTTTAAAATTCAGGAGGCATGTTAAAGTGAGGTATAAAAATTATAAGACATTTATGAAATTAATTTATTATTTTAATCGTTAGATTAGTTTTTTAATAATTTGATCTATAAGTGTTGAGATAAAAAATAACAGAGCTCATTGATAGATAAAACAACAATTCCTATAGCTATGGTAAGATAACAATTGTTATCTATAAGTTATAGTAAGATAACAATTGTTATTTATAAGTTAATATATACTTGAGAGAAGTTGAATGCATACATGTTATTATGTTTTAGGGATTTTCTCGATTGAGTCTTTTTATCGATAGGATCAGATCATTTGATTTAATCAAAATCACATTTTATTAAAAAAGTATACATAACATATAACATCTCATATAAATCTAATAGCTGAAAAAAAATAGTAATTCATTTTTTTGGTCCTATAAAAAAAATATAAAAAAAAAACTCTCTATGTTTTAACATGATATGAATCTCTATCCCGCTCTCAAGATTTCCCTATTAATACTTGAGAGAAGTTGAATGCATACATGTTATTATGTTTTAGGGATTTTCTCGATTGAGTCTTTTTATCGATAGGATCAGATCATTTAATTTAATCAAAATCACATTATATTAAAAAAGTATACATAACATATAATATCTCATATAAATCTAATAGCTGAAAAAAAAATAGTAATTCATTTTTTTGGTCCTATAAAAAAAATATAAAAAAAAAACTCTCTATGTTTTAACACGATATGAATCTCTATCCCGCTCTCAAGATTTCCCTATTATTTTATCAATTTATGTGTGTGTTTGTTTGTTTTTCTTTTTTTTTTTTTAATAATTGTTCATCGATTTATGTTGTTACATCTTAAGCCCCTAACTCAACCCCAACTAATAATGGATAGATTTGGATGGAGTGGCTCGGATTGTCATTTGCTAAACAACCTATAAAAAGATGTCATTATTATAATAGATTGTTACCGTTCAAAGCGTTAAATACAATAACAATTTTTATAAGTGGAAAAGATTCCTCAAGCAAATCCATAATCTACAAACGATAAAAAAACACTCCGGTCTCGTTCATTTCAACGATTCAAGTTTTTAGTTTTAGGTTTTTACAGTAATATTATTTTATCAATTTATGTGTGTGTTTGTTGTTTTTCTTTTTTTTTTTTAATAATTGTTCATCGATTTATGTTGTTACATCTTAAGCCCCTAACTCAACCCCAACTAATAATGGATAGATTTGGATGGAGTGGCTCGGATTGTCATTTGCTAAACAACCTATAAAAAGATGTCATTATTATAATAGATTGTTACCGTTCAAAGCGTTAAATACAATAACAATTTTTATAAGTGGAAAAGATTCCTCAAGCAAATCCATAATCTACAAACGATAAAAAAACACTCCGGCCTCGTTCATTTCAACGATTCAAGTTTTTAGTTTTAGGTTTTTACAGTAAAAAGTTATCAGAAAATGTCACATTTAACCTTTTTTTTTTTACTATAGTGAAAAGCTCTCAAAAAATGTCACATTTCAGCTCGAATTGAAAACTCGAATCCGCAAAGTGAATGAGGTCTCAACTTACTATAACCAAAATTTTTAGTTTCCATATTTTGAGTCATATATATTGTGTTTATCCTAGTTCCAATGAAGTGGAATACATTTAGCTTGAGTCATTTTATAGCATGGTTGGACTTGTTTATGTTAGTCTTTTGCTGGACCAAATAGCTTCATCTATATTTAATTATTCTGAGTGATAGTTGTTAGTCCATTCGACAATATAAGGTGAGGAATGAATCATTGAGCCATTAGCAATCGATAAAATTTATGAATTTGCTCCTTATGTCAAATATCAATTTCATGTTTCACACTAAAAAGTATAAAAATAACACATTCGTCACGCTATTTTATTTGTACTAAAATGCATAATATTATATCAATGTTATATGTACTTTTAGAATTTGTAAAATTGAAAATAAAAATGTTATAATAATTAAATGAAAACCTTAATATATAATCTGAAAACAATTAAACGTCAAATTTAGCATGAAGTATAATATATGTCAAATTTTAACACTAAACATATAAAATTTAGGCCTCGTTCATTTCACCGATTCGAGTTTAGAATTCGAGTTTTACTGCAGTAACAAGCTCTAAGAAACAGTCACATCTAACTTTTTTGCTACAGTAAAAAGCCCTCACATAAAATCACATCTCAACTCGAATCAGCGAACTAAACGGGCCTTCAGTTAACACACTAATTTAATAGGGAGAAAGAGAGAAATAGGCCAAGACTTGAGATGAATTAAAATTAATAGGTCAATAGTTTACATAAGTTAATAAACAGGCCAAATTACTGTTTTCGTCCATAACTTGTCTGGTTATGAACCATAACTTGACAAGTTATTGTCCATAACTTATCTGGTTATGAACCATAACTTATCTGGTTATGAACCATAACTTGATAAATTATAGCCTATTAATTTTTATAACTAAAAATTGACCTATATACTTTCTTAAACTTTTCATATTGGCTTATTTCCTACTATTTTCCAATTTAATACTACATTAAAGATACTCCAATCTCACTGTAGTATAACGCCTTAAAAAAAAAAGATATATTTTTTTTCTCTCTTTGAAATAAGATGTTGTTAATATATATTGACTCGAAATTCTTTGCCGTCGTTTGGTTTCTTCTTTGGATATAAATCTCATTCCAAGACTTTCTACAGATTTTTCATTAGCATGCCAACCTCTCTAAAATTGCTATTTTGTTCGGCTAAATGCATGGCCTTCATATTTGAATTTAAAAACATTTTCCGCAATATACTTGTACTCCAAAAGCTACAATGGTTTATGGACAAAACTTTATTGTATGGGGTTGACCTACTATAAATTGGTTGGATTATTGCAAACCTTCTATACTTTTCAACTCAACTATATAATGTATATTATTAAGAAACTAATGTATATATATATATATATATATATATATAAAGATCAAATGCATATGGTTTAGGACGGGTTGCGAGCTTCACAAGATTTAGTACTTGCCTTCTGATATAGGGTGTCAATCATATTGGTGACCAAAGAGGGCACAAAGTTAAAATATGATAAAATCAAAACCTCAAATCAATTAGTTGTCTTAAAAAATAGCAAAAGCGACTTATCTAAAAAATAAAAAATAAAAAAAGGACCAAAAGTGACCAAATTACCTAAACAAACATATACCAGAATCACGCTCAAATACCTTAATTTTAATTTTAGTTTTTATAAACCTAAGGTGGGCCCCACTTTCCAAAACCAAACATTTTTCAAGGTGGTTATGGGAGGGTTGGTATGGTGGTTAAGAAGAAGAGGCACTGGTCGCTGCATACGTAGATAATGTGGTTTTAAGAATGACAGCAAATAAAATTAAAATCAAAAAGTTCTAAAGATCTTATAACTGTTATTTTTTTATTTTGAAAAGATTCACCAAAACTAGTTAATGCCATATTAAATAAGGTTTTTGTATTATAAAACTTTATAAATGTTAAAAGGAGATTGGTGATGGAGCATCAGAGCGTTACGTGAAGAGTAACTGCAACAACCAAAGAGAGAGGGTTAAAAAAATAAAAAATTTATAGTGGATGAGTCTGAATTTTTATTTTTTATTATTGATAAATGTCTTTTTATTAATGTAATTATACCTTTTATTCTTGATAAATATATTTTTATTAATGTAAATAAATGTTTTTTTTATTAATATAATTATTTAATTAAAAAATAAAAGGTTTATCAATAAGAGGTTTATCAACGTTACTCAGAGGAAGAGAAAGAGGTTTACCGAACCCAACCCAACCCAATCCACGTCCGCATGAATTCCGTACTCTAAATTACTGAAATGTCCTTATTTAGCACTTAACTATTTCAACCGGTTTTTGATATTTTGGCCGCCGGTCAGGCCCAGTTTTTACGTGAAATGACATTCATCTCCCCACTTTACATCCTTTTGGCCTTTTTTTTTTTTTTTTTTTTGGCTAAATATCATAAGATTGATTTGTTTTTTATTCCTATCGATCATGATTTTTTCAAAGCACACATTTTGTGGGGTTAGAAGAAAAGGGATTTAAATTTGAAAATTAAAAAAAAAAACTTAATTTGAGATATTGACAATCTATGACTAGCCTGATTAATATATTTTTTTTTACTTATGTTTTAATCAATAGAAGAAAATAAGTAAGAGTTATGATTTTCAAATTTCAATAAGGTTTGCAACTGCATAATATTTGAGAGAACATATAATGAGATAAAAATTATTTAATTGCAATGGGTTGTTTTTCCTTAAAAAAAGAATTTTTAAATAAAATGTGTAGTTAGAATAAATTTTTATAAGATCTTATTGACTTTCTTGAGAAGCCTTAATTTAATCTCTTCTCAGGGGTTAAAAGCTCTTTTAGGACAGTTAAAACACTTTTTAGGAACCTTAAATAAAGCAATTCAATTATAAAAAGCCAAAAGCAATAAGCGGCCTTATATTAACACAAGACAAATGGCTATAATATTATGCTTTTCTAATAAAAAGAAAAGTAATAAGGATAGATATATTGTATTCTTAAGTGGTATAGGAATCATTTATGAAATAAATTGTCCGTATATCTCAACAACTATGGTAGAATAGTATCACCACTCTGTAATGTGATATATATATACATATATATATATATATATTTTTTTTTTTTGAACTAATATTCTATCCTTTAGATGTTGTTTTTGTTGCCTTTCAAACCGGTTGTCTGCATTTTGAGTACTTTACCCTAACTTCTCTCTAGGCCGTTAGATTTCTCAGGTTCATTCAAATGAACGGCCTAGATCATTTACGGAATAAGTTCCATAAATTTATTGCGCAGGACAGAAAAACAACCCTTTTTTTTTATAGAAAAAATGACTCTAATAGTTTAGTTAAAATATATTAAGATTCATGCTTGTCACATTAGTAAATTAGGAAAACTGTCAAGTTCAAAAAAAAAAGAAAAAAAAAGAAAAAAAGCTGAATCAGGAAAAGGCATGTAAACCTGAAGAATCTGTGCCGAAAATTCTTTCGGCGTTAAGAAATCAATTATTTTCCAGTTTGACGTTATACTCTATCTGGCAACAAAAGTTAAAAAGGCCAAAAATGGAAATTAGGCAAAAATTAAACCGGGAAACCGACACTCAATCGCCAACGTAACGTGGGTTTCGTGCGTAATTATAGTCCAATATCAAGGTCAATCGTCCCACTATGCAAAAAACGATTCCCCTACCACACTCGCAGGAGGCGAGTGTGAAACCACGAAATGTCGAAACGACGTCGTTGCTCCTCTCTCTCACGGAAACTTAATTTCACGCGCCGTTCGAAGGGCAGAAAGTAGTAGTTTTCTCGAACGAGAAGGGTTTGTTTTCCCTCCCTCTCTCTCTCTCTCTCTCTCTCTCTCTCTCTCTCTCTCTATATATATGATTTCCGCTGTCCGAGTTAACTATTTATTAGTTGCGTTGCAGTTCAGAAGTTGGAGCTCCTAAACCTCTTTTCTCTCTGTTCTCTTCTAGACTGGAACAGAAAAGGAAGCAAATTAGAATATGGCTACTGAAGAAGGAGAGGTTGGTTTTGAAGAAGGAATGTTATGGCTTCCCTCTCAGGTTCTGGACGAAGCATGTGATACTAAGGTAATCATCTCATCTAATACATATATATATATATATATACACAAATACATATACACACACACACATATAATATATGCTTTCTTTCTAATTTATATTTCCCAATCTTTAATATTTGTGATCCTTCTCAACTATATATATATATATATAATATTTGTTTGCTTATAAAGGCACATATAAGGCCGTTCCAGCAGCAACGCCACCACCGCCATCACCGTCGTGTCATCAGATCATTGCCGGCCGATGAACTTCCCTTGGTATGTTCTTTAAATATTCCAACTCTCCGTGTCTTCTTTGTCACACACATACACAAACAATATATATATATATATATATATATATATGATAACATAGGGGAAAAAACTTTATGGGCTTGAAGAATTGATATGATTCGTTTTACTGAATTTGGAGAGATGATATACTCTTTGGTGCTATGACTTATATGGAACAATATCTTCAGTTGGATGAAGAAAGAGACTTACGGAATAGTAGAAATAGTACGAAACGTTTCCATAAAAAGTATGTTAAAAATTAGTTGTCACAGTACTGTTAGACGTCATATTTGCAACCGCAATTAATGGGAGCAAATCTAGCTATTCATGAAGTTACTTATCTGAGGAAAATGTAAACCTAGCTGGATTTTTATTAGTTATTATTTGGAGTTTTTTAGTTTACAGCTTCTTTGGATTTGATCAAGGAAAACAGATCGTAAGAATTCTATGAAGACAAGTGTTTGAATTTGCTTTTCTCTGGTTATTAAAAAACTAGGTCCTTTGAAATTAATCTATTCTAAAGCAAACAATATTACATAAATTTATTGATATTTTATCCACAAGTTAACGAGTTATTCAACTTTCAAGTTACCCAGGGATGGTTCTATATGCCATTTGAGTGTCTTGTAGTTACGTAGGCAAATAAATTTTGTGAGAGAGAGAGAGAGAAAGAGAGAAACTATATTGCAATGATAATATTCTTAATTACTAATTAACTACCTCCAAGACTTTCATTCTAAGCTTATTTGGTGAAACTAAGGTGTCAGTGATGTCTTGTTTTTTTTTTTTTTTTTTTTTTTTTTTTTTTTTTTTTTTTTTTTGGGTCGCATATCTATTGGGAAAATAGTTTAATCACGTACTCTTGCACAATTTGAAAACGGCATAATTATGGACGGGGGATTAATACATTTTGTTTTTCCCGGTTGCAATCCGGTGAGTATTCTCTTTTGGGTGGAAAACAATTATTTATCCAGGAACTAATCTAAATAAAAATTAGAGACTATAGCCAATCTGAAAAAAAAAAAAAAATACAAATCTTTTCCTTTTTTCCTTGATGATCAATCAAAAATAGGAAATTACTTGTGGATAGTATAGCACGACAAAACTGTATATTCTCTTGTATTGTAAGATATGTCAATGGTTTGCTTAAGATACATGAGAAACTAACTAACATACTAAGAAATTATTTTATACCCCTAAAATAAATTTGTATTCAAAAGCGTTGAATGAAATGTGCAAGTAAAAGCGTCACTTGCGTTGCCTCAAGCCAATAGCTCATGATTTGACCTGCAGGCTAGTTGTGTACTAACAATTAACGTTTCATTTGGAAAGCTTCCGTAGAAAATAATTGACTACTTCAAGTAGTCGTCCGAATTAGTATTTCACAAATTAGTTGTTAACCGAGTGAATTCTATTGGGAGTCATTTATTTTGATGTAGAGACTCCGTTGGAAATAATTAAGGACTTAATATATATATATTTTTTATAGTAAAAGAAACTAATCATTTGTCATCTTTATAATTTAATTTAATTTAATTTTGTTTTTCTAGGATATATAGTTATATATATAGTTATATATAGTTATATATATAACTATTAAAAACTCGTCTGTATATATAAGGACATAAGTAAACTTGTTATATATTGCGGGTGAGCTCATGATTTGACCTGCAGGCTAGTTGTGTACTAACAATTAACGTTTCATTTGGAAAGCTTCCGTAGAAAATAATTGACTACTTCAAGTAGTCGTCCGAATTAGTATTTCACAAATTAGTTGTTAACCGAGTGAATTCTATTGGGAGTCATTTATTTTGATGTAGAGACTCCGTTGGAAATAATTAAGGACTTAATATATATATTTTTTATAGTAAAAGAAACTAATCATTTGTCGTCTTTATAATTTAATTTAATTTAATTTTGTTTTACCGAACTCCACACATTTTTGTTTTTAATTCTATACGCGTGGGGTATAGTTTAGGGGCATTATATATTATATAGTTAAATATTAAGATATGAAACAATAATAATAGGTTTCTAACGTTTACGTTTCTTCAACATATATGAAAATTGACAATATTTGGGGAGCTAATAAAATTGGCATATGATGTCCCAGCACAACTCAAAATCTAGTCCAATGCCACCTTATAGACCGAAATTTGTGCAAAATTGGGCATCTGGAGGACCTGGAATGCAAGCTATTTTCCTAGATTCTGGCCAAAAATCATGTGGTACAGGCGTTTTTCTTCCGCAAAGAACAGGCAACGGCATGCATCCAAGCAATAAGAAGCCAGGTACATCAAGATCATTTCTCTACGCTAGTACTAATTATAGGCATGTACAAATTGAGTACTAATTGCTATATTACAATTTATTTTTGAAGAAAAACACCATACGAAATTTTCAAGAATGCCACAAAAAAAATTAAAACTATTTTATTTTTATCACCAATTTTAAATTTATTATTTTACGCCATTAATATTCTGGTTAGATATCTTCATATTCTACAGGAATATTTTTTTTTTTGGCATGCAAGATATATTTCGTATTCTACCAGATACGTTTCATATTCTACCAAAATATTTTTTAATTACATGATGATGAACTATATTACAATTTATTTTTGAAGAAAAACACCATACGAAATTTTCAAGAATGCCACAAAAAAAATTAAAACTATTTTATTTTTATCATCAATTTTAAATTTATTATTTTACGCTATTAATATTTTGGTTAGATATCTTCATATTCTACAGGAATTTTTTTTTTTTTTTTTGCTGGCATGCAAGATATATTTCGTATTCTACCAGATACGTTTCATATTCTACCAAAATATTTTTTAATGACATAAATAATAGGATGATGAAAAACAATGGTTATTAATCTTGTAGTTTTCTCAAGCAGCAATCTTTTTTTTTTTTTTTTTGAAAAAGAACAATCTATTTTCAAGTAATACTTTTAATAATAGTATACACACATGTAAAATTGCAATAATTAAGACAAACACTATCGGAATATTAAATTTCTACAATATTAATGTTTTTTCTATCTTGGTGCAGCTTGTGCCCCAGTTCTCCTTCCCTCACGCGTGGTTCAAGCTCTCAATCTCAACGTGCACGCTTTAGGCCTGCAACTTTCGCCGCGACAAGGTTCGTGTCCTCTCAAAAATTTTAAATTAATTAAGATTGTGTTTGGTTGATAGATTCGTGTCCTAATTCGAATTATAATTTGTGATTCGTTACAGTATTTTTTCTCATAAAAAAGAAATAAAAACTAAAAATAATTTTAAATTATGATTCTGAATCTATAAATTAAACATCTATCGAATGATTATGTATATAGTATCGATAATTTTCATATGATTGACATACGACTGATATTAGAATCATTGTTGTCGTACTTTTCAGATCCTAAAAATAACAGAAAAGTTACTGGAGACCGAATCATGTCAGTGAAAAATAAAAAAGCCTGCAATAACACTAATAAGGATGCAAGGCCATCGTCACAATGCTTCGTTATTTCCCAAAAAAGAAGCTCCTCTCCAGAATTGTTTCTTCCAAAGGAATGGACTTACTAGCTAGCTTCCAAGAATTTAAAGCAGAAGAAAAAAAAAAAAAACATAAAATGGCAGAAGCTCTTAAAACAGTACTGCCTGTGCTGTTAAATGATTTAACTAGTGATCGTGTATTGTAATTTGTAATCTAAATAATATGTGTAACAGCATGTAATTTCCCACTTTTTTTCTCTTCGATTAACTCTCTGATGATCAATGTATTCTTTTTCCCCCTTGTACATGAAACTATCATCTTGCATGCTTCTTTACGTACCCGATCCAATTTCCCTCCGAACTGTCGCTAGTTGGCCAAGACAGAATCATATGTAGGAAAGTTTTTTTTTTTTTTTTTTTTTTTTTTTTTTTTTTTTTTGGTGGCTTGTGTGCCAAAAAAAAAATATTTTTGGGAAATTTTTTTTTTTTTTTTTTTTTTTTTTTCTTTAATTGTGGCAAGAATGATGTAGTTACTTTACACAATGTGCACGCTCGTAAACATCGTCAATAAACCTAACGGGACAATTATGAGACGCTTGTTTTATGGATTCAGAATCATAATTCATGATTCTAATTTTTAAAATTTAAAATTAAATTTTTTGTGAGTTTTTTTTTTTTTTTCTTTAATTGTGGCAAGAATGATGTAGTTACTTTACGCAATGTGCACGCTCGTAAACATCGTCAATAAACCTAATGGGATAATTATGAGACGCTTGTTTTATGGATTCAGAATCATGATTCATGATTCTAATTTTTAAAATTTAAATTTTTTATGAAAGAAAACTATAGAAAATTAAGAACTATGATTCAGAATCAGGAACGAATCCTTAAAACAAACATCATATTATAGAACATTATTAACAGTTAATTTTGAGTAAAGTTTTATTACAGTTATTAGTCCGGTCCCTTGACAAAAATCCCTGACTTTATCATTGCGTACGAATATGACTATAATAAAGCATTAAAATTGACAAAGATCTGATTTAAACATCCTATTCTACGTAGAACGATTGATAATGTTAATTAGGATTAATTTAGCCAGACAAAAAAGATGTTCGATAAATTAATACGCTAGACGTATAACCAGAAACAAATGAAAATACACCATATCCATAGAAATTTGTCATGAGTGCAGCTAATTAATATGATTTTTTATTAAAGGTCAAATAGTCCATTTAAGACATTTAAAATACAAATGTTAAAAAAGTAATTGAAAAACTTAGTAGTGTTACAATTAGTATTTATATACACAGTTTTGGACTGTCAAAGCTTCATCAAATTTCATTAAATTATCATATTTTATTCTACTCCAAAACTTTAACGCTCATTAACAATTTTACTGTTGTTGCCTACTTTTATCAATTTAAAATGGGTAACTATGGAGGGGGTTGAAATTAACAATAGCTGGTGAAAAAGACAACACCAACACAAATTTAGCACGACTAACATAAATTGGGGGTTTAATATGATGTTTTAAACTAGCCAAACCTTTATCACCCCGTGAGTTCATCGAGAAATTTGATAAATTGACTAACCAATTAAGTGAGATCAGTAAAATAATCTTTTTTATTTGTACAAATAACGACTAATTTGGCCCTTTTTTTATTTATAAAAAGTGATTGTTCTTAATCGCTCAATTGTCATTTTACAAATATAAATTTTTGAAAGGTTATTGCGCTAATAAAATTTTAGGACATTTTCTGGTAAGCCGGTTTAGTAAGGCCAGTTTTTAACAGTTAAATCTAATTAAAATTACATTAGATTAAAAAAGTATACAAAATAGATAATTTTTGATATAATTTTGACAACTAAAAAATAAAAAAAACTATTAATAAATCATTTTTATAATCTTATAATATAAACTCCCTAAACCCTTCTATAAGTTGCCCCAAAAAAGGAAAAAAAAAAACGAGCCTGTTTGGTTGGAGGATTCATTCTCTAATTCGAATCATGATTCATGGTTCATGGTTCGTTATAGTATTTTCTCTCACAAAAAATACACGTAAATTAAAAATAATTCTAATCTTATAGTTATAATCCATGAACTAACGACTGTGAATTTAGCCAGTGTTTAATAAATAAAAGAACCAATCACATACCGCCATGTTGCGGAGTTACTTACGTATGGCAGAAGAGATGAGAAGTAGACGATTATAGCCATTAAAGATGAGACGAAAGGCCCTATAAAAGCGATAGTCTTCATTCTTCAACACAAAAGGAGAACGGTAGTACTCTCTCGTCTCTCTGCTTTCCCTCTCTTTTTCACAAAGTCCCGCCATGGAAGCCACTCTTCTCGGCTCGAGTCGCTTCTTTCCTCTACCCAGAACTCATACGAAGATTAAAGGTCAGTTTTCCACTCTTTTGCTCATTGGAAACATCGCGAGAGAGAAAAAGGAATAAGAAAACAGAATAAATTCATTCTTTTTGGTTACCTTCTCAAACGCTCGAATCTACACTCAACATTAAACCCTAATTTTCCTGGAAAAAATATTCAAAATTTTACTGCTTGAATTATTCTCGTTTTCTTAGAAAGAAAATGGAGATTAGTATATGTTCGCCATGGTATTCGTTAGTGTTTTGCTGTGTTTTCGTGCTTTCTCTATATGAAATTGTAAAATGTTCATCTGTGTACTGTTTTGGGTGATTGGGCCAGATTCTTCTTGTTGTAGTTATTGGTTTAAACCTAAGTTCAGTTCAATTTTCAATTTGTCTATGTTGCCAGTTATCTAGTAATGCTAGGGACACCAATTTTCATCAATTAATAATAAGAGGTTGCACATAAATGAATGACAATCTCATGAGTTGGTATAAAAGTTGGTGTCCCTAACATTATTCGCCGAATAATAATGCATTATTCTGTTTGTTGCTAGTCCATAGAGTATAGTTGATTCATTCATGTGATTTTGCAGGTTCTAATATCCAATTGTATAGTCCGCCTATTGCTGCTTCTTATCCTATCTGTAGGGTGAATACTGTAGAATCTAGCAGAAGACATAAAATGTTTCTTGACAGACCTTTTATTTCGAAAGTGAATAAAAGATCCTTTGTCAAATTCTCAGATCAGATCTGTAGGAACTGTATGACCATTGAGGGTACTTCTGCAAGCTCTCTGAATCTTGAAACTATTTCACCGCGGATAACTGGCGGGACAGATGGTCTCATTTCACAAGACATTAATGACTTCGAGGACTCGCATTCCAGACCTAAAATGTTTAGAAATAGGTTTCTGAATTTTGTACGTATCAGTTCTGTCCTCAATAATGCTGCTGAGTCATTTTTCAAGAGTGAGATAAGGCGGAGGTTATTTGTTACGGCGCTACTTATTGTTGTTAGTCGTGTTGGCTATTTCATTCCTCTCCCCGGATTTGATAGAAGGTTGATACCTCAAGATTACCTGAGCTTTGTCTCTGGTTCCGTAGGTAAGCAACTGATACCCTCACAAAATGCACTCATGCAACAGCTTTATTATACGTTTATAGCATCATTTGCTACCATTTAACATGAATTTCATCTAACGGTTTAAGATTTATACTTTCATCGTTGTCTATAAGTCTTTGTAACCAAGTTACGCCTCTTTCTTTTTTTGAGGACAAGAACTGGGGTTCGGGCTGTTAAATTGGAGATATTTCAGATTAGGAAAGAGATGAGGGTGTAGTGAAGGGCAATTGTCCTTTATGTAGGCTTACTATTGTGTATTGTTGTTGTTATTGTTATTTGTTTCATTTGTTGGATAAATATCATTCTTCACTCAATCTCTCGCTCTTTTTTCCTGGCAGATGAACTAGGTGATTTTGCAGGAGAGCTTAAACTCTCCCTTTTCCAGCTTGGTGTTGGCCCTCAGATCATGGCATCAATTATCATGCAGGTTAGTTGCTTTCTTTTGTCACCCCATGTGTATTTATGACACCCGAATTAATAATTTCTGCAAATTTTTCCTCCGTGGAACATTATAATTTTGGGCACGACAAAACTCAATGGAAAACATTACACCGGCACTCTTGATCAAAACTAATTAGAGATACCTCCTTTGATCATACTCCCATTAACTACAGGTGTTAGGAGATCAAAACCAGTGGAATCTTAAACCACCAATCGTAGCTTCAAATGATTTTTTCTTTTTTTTTAATATAGCTTCAGCTGTCAACTAGTTCAAGCAAATATTTCTCTTCACTAAGTTTGTAAAATTAGTGGATCCAATCTATTTTAGGGGTAGTATTGTAATCATCATAGAAAAATTTTATAGTCAAGAGTTATATGTCCTGCAATTTTGATTAATGAAAATTGATGTTTTCCCAACTTGATTTTCAGGTGCTCTGTCATATTGTCCCCTCGTTGGTAAAGCTGCGTAAAGAAGGCTTAGATGCCCACGAGAAGATTAAGAGTTATATGTGTGTTTAGTTTTCATCTTAAGCAGTGAGCCAATATTCTTGCTTTACATATTTACGATAAGTTTTATTTTTAGTGGATGTTTTTCTCAAGATTGTCAAACCAATATTTTCTTTTATCTATTGTAGATGGTGGATGTCACTTGGCTTTGCAATATTGGAGGGTCTGATCATTGCTTGTTATTCACTTCCATATTCAGTCTATGTAGCTACTAACAGGTAATCTTCAGGAAGATTATCATCTACTACCATCATAGATTCTCCTCGTACGGTGATCTGAGTGATGATTCATTTTCCTGTAACAATTTGAAATTGAAACATTCTTTAAGCAATGACGTTGGCCGCTCTTTATCCGGTGGATGTTACATAAAGTGATTTATTATTCAAGTAGCAGCTTGTTATTTGTTTGTTAATCACATAACCTAGTGGTGTCTGTATATGTGGAGGTAGTTTCTCTTGCCAAGGTGCATGTATCTTATAAAATGTTGCGCTTCACTAATATTTCTTTATCTGCCAGGGTCAAACATGTGATGGTGACTACTCTTTTATTAGTATGTGGTGCAATGTCAATAACATGGATTTGCGATACCATCTCAGAATCTGGATTTGGTAATGGTGTTGACATGTTGGTTATATATCATATGCTTAGAACTTGTTTATTGTTATTCTAGTCAACTTCATATCATTTCCAACCTCATAGTTTTATCCTTCTTTTATTATTATTATTATTATTATTATTATTATTATTTGTTTTGTTTTCTGATGCATATTTATATATTTCAGGGCAAGGTTCAAGTTTAATTATATGTGTGGGAATATTAACGGGCTACACCGAAATGTTATACAATATGTTGTCTCGGCTTTCAGGCATGTCACTTGATGAACTTTATGTTGTTAATGCTATGGTTTTACATAGTTATTCTGCATGTATCTCTTGTGATGAAAATTATTAATGTAAGAAATGCAAAAGATCTTCAAGACTTAAACCAACAAGCATAATAGTGTCCAGATCAATTCCAGTTTGAACTTCCATTTGCCATCATATTTGCCACATGAGACCACTTTGCAAATGTTACATGCGGCATCTGTAATTATTCCCATCCCAAGCTAATAACAATTGTGTCATAAGCTGACAAGCATAAAAGTGTAAGGATCGAATACAGGTTGAACTTCCATCTCCCATAGTAAGGAGCATGTGCTCTGTCACCCCGTCATAGATCTCTTACATGTGGCATGAGTCATGATTTCCAAGCCAACATCGATACTTCAAGAATCCTTAGCTTTGAAACCTACAAGTTAAATAATGAACTTAAATCAACTCCAAGTTGTATTGTCATGTGATACCATTGAACAAATAAATTTTGAGTGTGCACGCGTGTCCATGTTTCAAAGTTTTGTGTATTTTGTCAAATATCTTTTAATCTGTTATTAGGTGAAATTGTTGACTCCAAGCTCTTTAATGTGTATGGCAGGGAGTGCAATGAATTGGTGCCCATATATACTAGGTTTATTGGGCGTTTTCACCTTAGTCACCATGTGGGCAGTTGTGGTAACTGAAGGTTGCCGGAAGGTTAAACTGCAGTATTATGGTTTTAAACTTGCTTCAGCTGCTAGGTAATATGTTTTCTGCTGCTCAGGTGTCTCCTGGCCCTTTCTTCAAAGAATGTGCGGGTTACATGCATGCTGTTTTCATATGTGTTGTTGTATCTGTAAATTTTATTACTAAGGAACTAATTTGGTACTCATAAAGTTTCTGGTATATATTTATATATATATATATATATATATATTTTTTTTTTTTTTCAACTGCCTATTGGAGCTTTTATTATCTGAGATCATGCTGTTTACCGACACTTTTTTTTTTTTCGCTTCATGTGCTTTTGGACAGAGATGAATCCCCAATTACTGAAGTGGAGCCCTATATCCCTTTTAATATCAATCCAGCTGGAATGCAACCTGTTCTCACCACTAATTATCTGTTGGCCGTTCCTGGTATTCTTGCAAGGTTGTATTATAAATTGAAAAGTTCTTTTTTTTTTTATACATGCATTTTGCATTTAACAATAAAGCGGCTTCTTATGCCCGAAAATGTGAAACTCCTTTTCCTTCACCTATGTGATTTTCTTTTTTATCAAACTCACTATTATAGGATGTGGTTCATAAAATTTCTGCTCGGTGTTTCCTTTTCTTTTTGAATAGTATAATGGTTACAATCTGATATGGAATTTACATGCAGTCTCCTTGGTTTGCCTTTCTGGGAGCATGTTAAGGAGATTTTGAATCCTGAAACTGCTATTGGCGCAAAACCTTGGGTTTACTACTCTGTATATGCCTTGTTTGTCTTTTTGTTCAATATATTTGACATTGTAAGTTTCTTCTCAACTTTTTGCTCATTCACCATTGCATTTGCTACCTACACTATAGAACATTTATTTCTGATGTTTCTCCCTTGTATGTTAAAATATTCTTCATTTGGCTCTTCCCACTTCGTTTACACGCATCAATAAAAATTGTCATGTGAGCCATTTGTGATCCATTTTTTCTATATTTCAAGTTCTTATATTTGTTTTTAAAAAATCTGCAATTGATATAGGCCAACTTGCCGAAGGAAATTTCTGATTACTTGAATAAGATGGGTGCCAGGATACCGAACGTGAAACCTGGGAAGGCGACTATTGAATACCTCACGAAGATTCAAGCATCAACACGTTTCTGGGGTATAATTTTACTTATGTTAGATTCTGTCTAATTTATATGTTGACTTAAACAAAGTAATAGGCGAATTGTTTTCTTCTTGGTATTGGAGGACCAATAATCTTTCCTTTTTTTTAACTGTTCACTGGTTGATAATTATGCAGGGGGTCTGTTGTTAAGTATTTTGGCAACAACATCAAGCATACTCGATCATTATTTACGCCGTATCAATGCAGGAATCGCAATTGGTTTTACATCGGTCTTAATCATTGTAAGGACAATCTTGACTGTAATTTGTTTCAAGTATATAGCATATATATTGGCGTGGTGTGTGCACATGCCAGAAATATGGTGGTTCGGCTGTCCCTCTTTTTTTTTCTTGTTTTGGTTATCACTAATTGTTAAACTCAATTTTGGTCCATAGATGTAATTCGTTGTGCATCCATACTGGAAAGAAGTTTACCTGTCTTCATAATTCGTACCGTTGGTATCTCCAATAGGAATCCTAATGCTATGTTTGGTAGGAGAGTGAAAGAAAGAAGAAATGACAGTAGAGATATAAAAGAAGGGATGGAGTAAGACCCGGAAAAGGAGAGTAGAGTAGAAGGGGGTAAAGATTTATAATTTGATTTTGATTTTTCATGCTTGCCTTGCCTTGGCTTGGCTTGGCTTATTTCTTTCTTCAAACCCAACTTGAATATTTCTCACATTGAACTGTTGCACAAGGATTTTGACATGTTTAGTTTAAGCTTCGTGGAAAACTATTGCTTCAATTATATTGGTATTCTTTTACATTTAGGAATTGGATAAAGTAAGCTCTTCAATAAAAAATGTCAAAAGTTGCTTTTCTAGCTATGCTCTTAAACTTAGTGGGTCTGCATTGCATAGCCGCTTGCTGTATTCTTCCGCTCATGCTTACCGGGCTTTGACCATTCTTTGTCCAGGTTGGCTCCATCATTGAACTAAGAAGATCATATCAAGCATATAATGTAATGCCAAGTTTAAGCAAAGCTTTGAGGCGGTATGGCGTATGACTTCCTACAAGACAGTAAGCTGACGTAGTGCATTATAAGGTCTAGTTCTTGATGCTAGCTTTTCGTTGTAAGAGTTGGGATTTTTATCTTGGTACTGCATGAATCCGCTCTCAAATAATGTGTCTTGATGAGCATAGAGCCTGGCTGAAAAATGCCTCCAGATTGTGTCATTGTGTTTGGCATCACAATGACACAATCTAATTTATGCTGTGATGGAGGTTTCTCAGTGGCGGACGTTGCAGAGAAAGAGAGAATAAAATGCGGGTTCGTTGACTGGGCAAGAGCAGCTCTGAAGCCTCATCTGTCTTCTGCAGAGGATTTTGCTTTAAATAGGTGTAGAAAAGGGATTCAGTTGATTGTGGGGTAATGCTGCTTGTCCTCAAATAAACAAAGGACGTGACTTCAGATCCTATAAAATTTTAAATGTTGTTGTAATAGTGTGTAAATTAATGCCCCCTTTTTTTTTTTTTTGGGATATGTTTATGTTAGATGGCGCGAATCGGAGAGGTACAGAAAATTTTGGTCTGCTGTTGTTGACACTTGATATGGTCCCTTGTTTTTGTCTTCAGAACTAGAGTTTTTATTTTTATTTTTATTTTATTTAGTTTTTAAGGATTCAGCGTTGCTTTCGACAAGGTATGATAACACGATTTTATCAGGGAATGCTTATCTTCGCCTATTTTGCTAAATTAAGGTGAATAAGGGGAATAAAACTTTTAGAGTATTGATATGGTAACATGTAATTTCTGCAGAGAAATTAAGTGTAGTTTTATATACATAAAAAAATGGTACAATTTTGAGAGTGATACTCAACCTAAGGAGAAGGATGCAATTAGCAAGGAAAAAAAATAAGGTTTCGTTTATTTTATTAATTTAAGTTTTCAATTTTAATTTTGTTACAGTTAAAAATTCTCATAAAAAATCACATCTAACTTTTTATTACAGTTAAAAGTTCTTATATAATGTTACTCTCAGTTCGAATTAAAAATTTAAATAAGTAAACTGAACGAGATCTAAATAAATAAGGATGTTAGATGTGGGTTTCTCATCTGATACCCTCAACCAATCGGATGGGGAAATTAGAAAATTGATATATATATATATATATATATATATATGAGAGAGTTGTTTTTTTGTTTGTGTTTTGTTTTGTTATGTTATGTTTTTTTTTTGTTTTTTATTTATTTTTTATTTTTTGTGATAAGAGAGTTGGTATTTAAACTCTCTCCCCTGCACGTAGAAATATAAGTAGCGATAATTACATCACATGATAAAATTTCATATCTTGATTTAAAATTTAATAAAAATTTTAGAATATTAAAATGTTACAAATATGATTTAAGCTTCGTTCATTTCACCAATTCGAGTTTTTAATTTTTAGTTTTTACAGTTAAAAGCCCTCAGAAAATGTCACATCTTACTTTTTCTGTTTCAGTTTAAAGCTGTAAAAAAATGTCATATTTCAACTCAAATTAAAAATTCGAATCCGCGAAATAAATAAAACCTTAATCATTATCATAATGATGGCACATTTTGTACTATGTAATAATATCGTCATTATTCTAATGATATCAGAATTTAGTTATTTTTGTAATATTTTAAAAATTTTGCTATATTTAAACTCTATCATTAAAGTTTTGCTAGATGCATAAAGAATTCAAAATAATACGAAGTAAATTATAAATTTTTTTTTTAATAAATAGTAGATTTTTGAAACTAAATTAAGTAAATAGTATATTTTAAAATTATTTAAAATAAATAATAATTTATGTGATAATGTTATTTATTATGTAAATAATTTATTTTCGATTGATAAAAAATAACTTATAACTTATATAGTAAAAAAAATATTTATTTTCATGAAAAAAATTCTTTTTTATAAGTGATAAAAAGAAAATTTACGTAAATGAACTATTTATAAAATAAAAAAATGTATTTATCATATAAATCACTATTTATTTTTATTTTAAATAATTTTAAATTTTATTATTTACCTAATTTAATTTCAAAAATCTGCTATTTATCCTTTCTCCCTGCGTAAAGGGTTCAAAACAAAACCCAATTTTTCGTGCCCTTGTTTCGCAGGCCCATTCCCGCTTCTGAACTTCAAATCAAATAACGCGAGTTTCTCATCTCTGACCAATCCCCGCCATGGAAGAGGGACATGGAAGCTCGGAGATGGTGACAGATTGCTCGGAAATTGAGACCGCCGCAGATTCTCTGGACGATTCTACGATCTTCCACACCGTAAACGACGTCGCCGGATTCGTACTTTACATGCACCAGCAAATCCCTTCGTAAGTTACTCCCCCCAAAACCGTTTCGAAATTTGATCCTGTTTGGTTTCCCAGAAAGTGCAGGAAAATAAATCCTAAAACATTTCAATTTGTGTAAAAGATCGAATTTTTTGCGGTTTCTGTGCAATTAATGCCGCAAATTATCATTTAGCATGTTGCAGGATATCAGTCTCGAATTCGACACATTGTGTGAAGAGTACAGTGAATTGGTACGTCTCCAAGCCAGAGATTGTTCTCCAAGAATTTAGATTCAAATTTACTTGTTCTGAAAAGAATTCCGAGTTTAACGTTTTCTACAGGAAATCGGTCTTAAACAAACCCTAGAGAACGCATCGATGCGGAGAAAGCACGCCAGCAAAATGAGAGAGGTGAAACAGGGGATCAGAAGGTTCGATAAGCTGATGCGTTCGGTTTCCGATTTCCAAAATGCGCTTAAGCTGATGATCGGCGAGGTTCCGAGCATCCAAGCAGCCATTTTGGTTATTGGAGGTAGTCCTTTACGGCCTCAGCAAGTGTACGAGTTGAGCTTTCCGCACGGCAAGTCTGTGCCCGTTGGCCCTCCTGATTTCGCCAAAAGCAGAGCAGCAGAAGCGCTTTCAAGAAAGGTTCATCCCTACTGATTATTTCTTCCATTGCAAAACTGCAATTTTTTAGGAAAAAAGTTGATAATTTTTACAAATTCCTATCTTCTGCGCATAATTTTTTCCTTTATAGGTTATTCGGACACTGGTCTCAATGGGTGCTGGATCTGCTTCATATCAAGGTAGTTTGCTCAGGATGCTTGTCCAAAAAAAAAAGTTGATTCTCTTATATCCAAGTTTTTTTTTTCTCCATCGAAATTTTGCAGGCATTTCAAAGTTATTTCTACTGGTCAGAGCTCCCTCTTCATTTAATCTGCCCCTTCATTTTCTCCCAAAGCGTGATTTTAAATACGGCAAAAAGGTGATGACAAGAATCATATTATCATCTTTCATTGTCTTAATTAAATGCCTGATTTTGTTAGCAGTACGGTTTTGTATTAATGGCAATCATGGAGGGTCCTCCTTATTTACAAATTACACGGGTGTTAGGCCTTTATCATCCTTTTTTTTCTACTTTTATGAGAAATGAAACAACGAAGCTGGTTGAGTGGATGCATCTAGTGTTAGCTATTATGGCCACGTATTTGTTAGAGCTGACTCTGAACATATTCTTCTTCCAGAATATGGATTTCTTCACTATAATTGTTGCTTTATAATATATTTCTGTGCGTTCTCATTCCGTGTGATTGCATTATTCACTCTCTATTCAGAAATTTCAAGAGAAAGGTCCGCTCACACTCTTAATGCAGAGCAAGAAATTGTAGAATTAATGATTTTTCTTTTTCAAGACTACTCATTTTTGCAACCTGTCGGTGGTTTCTTCTTTTACACCAGAAGACATGCTTCTATCTCACATCATACAAATTTATTTTCTTCTTGCAGACTGTGCCGTTCAGAATTCGAGTCAAGTGTAGAACCGAATCCCATAAAGAAATGGATGCTAATGATCTCGAGCATCACACTGACAGCTCCATTGATTCGGCCGAGTCTATTCCAAATGAATTAATATGGTATGAGTTCGCTGCTCAAAGACCGTAGCTAGAAAACTTTCAGATAGCTACAAAGTTTATGAAAATTTGTAACTAGAAATTGCCATTAGCTTAAAATTTTTCAAAGTCTTGATCCAAAAACTTGGATAACTGGCGTATGCGATTGTAATTCTGTTTGTTTCATGAACTTTTGTTCCTTTACTTTCTAAAGCTCTGAGTGATCCTTTTGATGATATGTTATAGGTACCAATGTCGACATGTTATCAAAGGCCTAGCATTCAACACACAAACTGAAGAATGAGGATTTTCTGATACAACATGATCAGCAGCTCGTTTGTTATGAATACCTCGTTACGTGTATATATATTGTATGCTTCCAGTGTTCTAGCGTAGGAAGTTGTTTTAATCTGTTGACGAGAGAAAGTCTTTACTGAACCATACTGCAGATTGGGCTATTGTAATAGTAGAGAATCCTCACAACTGTCTATTTTTCTTTTGTGACTTGTCAAACGGGGCTGTTTTGTCTATTTTCCTTTTGTCAAGGAATAAAAGCAAAATTCTCAATACAAAACAGCTGTAAGTTCATTATTTATTAAGTCGTAAATCAATTGATTTATTGAATATAGTTAACTTTAAATCCTAATACTTCGGCCATTACCCGTTTTTTTTCCTCGGACCACTCTAAATAAAATGAGTGTAGTTCAACTTAAAATTATGGCAAATCGTTAAAATACAAAAACACGTATGCTGTGCACAGACGTCGAGGAGACACAGGAGACGGAAATCAAACATTGAAATGTGAGAACCGATGTTGGATGGACCCCGAAATTTCATGTCGTTTTACGCCATAACGAAGTACCAACGCCATGTCTTTATGTTGCTGAACAAAAGCGAACTTTATGACGACAAACAAATTTGTCGTTTGCCAATTGAAACGACAGAATTTGAGAAGATAGAAAGGCAAGTCGTTTAACGCCGAAAACGACAGCAGTCAGTATACTACGGACTACATTTTGTTTTACCACGTAAGCATCAATTATAAACGTTGTTTGCCTACGGCGTGAACTTAAAACAGGTCGAAATTTACATAAACGATAAATGTAGTTTCTCTAATAAACGACAGGAAATTTATGAGAAGGAAAAACGACATTTCCTTTCTTCATAAAAAATTTTCTCGTCCAAAAAAAAAAAAAAAAACAATAAAATGAAATCTCTCGGTCCTAATGGCGGAAGTCGTGACTACTCCAATGCCTATATATACTACAGTCTCTGAAAGGGACTCCTAGAACTCTCAAATCCCAAAAGCAAAAACCCAGAGAGAAAAACCTCTGTAAAAGTCTCCTCCACCATTGACGATGAAGTTCCAAATAGAGGACGTGACAGTGTACTTTCCTTACGACCACATATACCCAGAGCAGTACGCTTACATGCTCGAACTCAAACGATCCCTGGACGCCAAGGGCCACTCCCTCCTCGAGATGCCCACCGGCACCGGCAAGACCATCGCCCTCCTCTCTCTCATCACCAGCTACTCTCTCTCCAAACCCCAATCCCCTCTCAAACTCATCTACTGCACCCGCACCGTCCACGAGATGGAGAAGACCCTCGCCGAGCTCAAGCTCCTCCATGACTACCAGCTCAAGCAGCTCGGCCCCGGCGCCGGGATCCTCGCTCTCGGCCTCTCCTCCCGCAAGAATCTCTGCGTCAACCCCCGCGTCGTCACCGCCGAGAATCGCGACTCCGTCGACGCCGCTTGCCGGAAGCTCACCGCCAGTTGGGTCCGCGCCTTGGCCGCTGAGGATCCCGATATTCCGACGTGCGAGTTCTTTGAGAGTTATGAGAAGGCCGGCTCAGCCGCCGTCTTGCCCCCCGGGGTATATACTTTGCAGGTAAGGTACTCGCCAACTCGATCGGGAATGTTATTATTTTTAGAGAAATGCAATTTGGATTTGTTTAGCCCTAGGTTGTGAATTAGGTCAGTTCTTTTGAATGAGAAAGCTTGAGGATTGGATATGTTGGGACTCAATTGAAATGTTAGGGATTGGTATATACACCTAAAGTATATTAGGTTTCTGAAGGTGTGTAATTTGGATTTTGTTAACCTAATTGGTGACTTTTTCCGTTCTTTTTATGAGAAAGCTTGAAACTGTTATTACATCTTTCTGAATTGTGTTGGAAAATTGGAGAATCTTTATGGATTGATGTATATCATCTTGGCTGTTTGGTCTTCCGAGTGTAATTTGGATTTGACCTTAATTGGTGAATTTGTGCTATTCTCTTGAATGAGAAAGGTTGAGACTTGAATTACTTCTTCACTGAATGGTGACTGAATTGTGTTGTAAAAGTAGGCATCCTTATGGAATTGTATATGTATACTTTTTGGAGTGTAATTCTGATTTGTTGGCCTTAATTGTTTTCTGTTCTCTTGATTGAGAAAGCATGAGATTTGAAGCACTTATTTTCTGATGATGTCTGAATTCTGTTGGAAAAATTAGGATTTGAGGGCGTTTGGGAAACAGAAAGGCTGGTGTCCCTACTTCTTGGCGCGGCATATGGTGCAATTTGCGAATGTGGTTGTTTATAGTTATCAGTATCTGCTTGATCCGAAAGTGGCTGGGATTATCTCCAAGGAAATGCAGAAGGAATCCGTCGTGGTGTTTGATGAGGCTCACAACATAGACAATGTGTGCATTGAAGCGCTTAGTGTTAGCGTGAGGAGGCAGACACTTGAAGGCGCCAGAAGGAATCTGAATAGGATGCGTCAGGAGATTGACAGGTAGGTTCATCTTTTGATTTCTTGTCATGGTGGTAGATAGGAATGGCTTTTTCTCTTCAATTATTGGATAGTGTATGATATGCTCCCTTTTTTTTTTTTTTTTTCCTTTTAGATGACCTTAAAGAAATATCTATGATTAACCCTGCCCTATCCAGAATCTTAGCTTCTAATGGTTGGGAAAGACACGTATGAATGAATGACCATGAGGCATATGTCTGAACAAATCTTCAATTCAGATGTTCTTTTATTTGCTTGACATGGTAGGTAGGTTCAAGGCCACTGATGCTGGGAGGCTGCGTGCAGAGTACAACCGTCTCGTTGATGGTTTGGCTCAAAGAGGAAATCTTCCCAGTATGTTGGACGCTCATCCTCCTCTCATTTTGAAAGCTGAAATAATTGTTTTACATTTCCATAAGTTCTCATGAGTTGCGTGTCCTTTCTTTATACAGTCTCAAATACTTGGCTTGCAAACCCTGCCTTGCCTGATGATATTCTAAAGGAGGCTGTGCCTGGAAATATTCGCAGAGCAGAGCATTTCCTGCATGTTTTGCGTAGACTGGTTCAGTATCTGGAAGGGCGTTTGGAGACCGAGAATGTTGAGAAAGAGGGCCCTGTTAACTTTGTTGCCTCTATCAATACACATGCTGGAATTGACCAAAAAACACTAAAGTTTTGTTATGATCGTCTGCACTCACTGATGTTGACACTAGAAATTACTGATACGGATGAGTTCTTACACGTCCAAACAATATGCGACTTTGCAACACTTGTGGGGACGTATGCACGTGGTTTTTCTATTATAATTGAACCTTTTGATGAGAGAATGCCCCATGTTCCTGACCCTGTTTTGCAGGTTGATTTTATTTTATTTACCTTTTCTTTTCCATTTTTGAGATACATCTTATCTGCCAGCATCATTTCATTTTATGGAAAATGGAAAGTTTATTGTTGGATTTTTCATGCTCAAATCCCACAAAAAATCTACAATGTTTTTGGATTTTTCAAACCTATGAAAACTCTACGTACTATTCAGAACATATTAGGAACAACTTTTAACTTAATTGTGAAATTCTCTTGGATTCCATTATCCCAACAGGAAATGCACTGTTGCAATATAAATTTCTCAAAGACGGTTTATTTACTCATTTCCACCTCCTTTGTTCCTGCACATGAATGAGTGTATCTAGCTGCACTTGCTAATATACTTTTTTCTGCTTCATTGGAGGATGTGAATAAAATTTTAGGTTGTAATGCTTAGTCAAAATTTATCTTTCACACTTTTTATATTTCATTCGTTCATAATGTTCTCTCTGTGCTTAAACATTCCAGCTTAGCTGCCACGACGCTTCTCTTGCAATAAAGCCTGTATTTGAGCGATTTCAATCTGTAGTGATCACATCTGGAACCCTTAGCCCTATTGATCTCTACCCCCGTCTTCTCAACTTTAATCCAGTTGTCAGTAGAAGTTTTACAATGTCCTTGACAAGAGATTGCATATGCCCAATGGTTCTTACCCGAGGAAGGTATAAGATTCACCAAAATAGTCTTTTCTATACCTTTTATTAGAGTTACAATTTTACATAGAAGATTATTAGTTCTTAATTCATCCATAATGTTTGCCACCATGCTCTTTCCTATCACTTCTTATTTTGTATGGCATCTAAGCCATTTAGTTATTACCTATGTTGTTTTTTGTATGCTATACTCAATACTATGGCTTGCTATTTCAGTGATCAGCTTCCAGTTAGTACCAAATTTGATATGAGAAGTGACCTGGGTGTTGTGAGGAACTATGGGAGGCTCTTGCTGGAGATGGTATCTGTTGTTCCAGATGGGATTGTATGCTTTTTTGTTAGTTACTCTTATATGGATGGAATAGTCAATAGTTGGAATGAAACTGGCATTTTAAAGGTGAGTGCACCATTCATGTATATTCCATTTTTTCTTGTGAATCTCTCTCTCTCTTTATTATCTTTTCTGCCTCTGATTTCTTAGTAAATTAGTTGTCTAGACTCTAGATATGTGCTTAATGCTCTCAACATCACAGGAAATAATGCAACATAAGCTTGTCTTCATTGAGACACAAGACGTGGTAGAAACTACATTGGCTCTTGATAACTATCGCAAGGCTTGTGACTGTGGGAGAGGTGCTGTCTTCTTTTCTGTTGCGAGGTATCCTAACCTCTTGAAAATTTGAAATTCACGTCAAATTTATTACTTAGATATCTTCTGATTTCCTAGCTGCCGAGTCAATATCCATCAAAAAGTTATCTCAATATCCTGTATTTAGAAGATTTATAGATCAATTCAGAGAGATAGGGATTCTACTAATAACACAGGATCCTAGGGGCCTCATGAAAAATATATCTGCACTTTTACAGGGGAAAGGTAGCCGAGGGAATAGACTTTGATCGACACTATGGACGACTGGTGATTATGTTTGGTGTTCCTTTCCAATATACACTAAGCAAGTAAGTACAATTTTTATGACATATCAGCAGTTCTATTTTGTTCATGGGAGAGTTCAAAAACAAATTTCTGCAATTTTTTAACTATGGTTGCAAGAAACTTTTGTTATTGTGGTCAATTAAGCTCATTAACTTCCTCACTGTATGACTTGGCTTGTGGGTGTGTTTTCCAGGATTTTGCTTGCACGGTTGGAATATTTAAGGGATACTTTTCAAATAAAGGAAGGGGATTTTTTGACTTTTGATGCTTTGGTAAGATTCCATTTACTTTCTGTCATCTGAACAAGTTCAACCTTTTGGATTGGTTTTAAATTTCTTATGCGGAACTGTTATTCATGGGAATTAATTGTAACAGAGGCAAGCTGCTCAATGCGTGGGACGAGTTATCCGGTCAAAGGCTGATTATGGTATGATGATTTTTGCTGACAAAAGGTTTGTATCCTTAATCTTATCTTCGAATTCTCATACTTAGTGATGAAAGTTGAGTAAAATTGGCGTTGAGGTTAGTTAATAGGTCTAACCATTAATTATTAAGCTGACTTCATCGTGATGTTAGCTGCTTTTGTCTGCAGCAAGCAATTAGTTAACTGAATACCAACATAAATTATAGTTCTCATTCCATCAAATCAGCTGACGGAGTAGTAAAGTAATGTGATGGTAATACAACAGCCGAGCATAAGTTGAAACATGCTAATAATTAAACATCCGAAGTACCATTTAGGGAACTGATAGCGTCAGATTCACTTTTTTTTGTTTTCAAAATTAGGGAGAGGTACTTTAGAGAAATTAGATGTAGACTCAACGGATCTAACATTCTGTGTATTTTATGTATTTACATTCAGGAGTTTGGTTTATGTATAAATATCACATTCTTCGACTTTTTTACTCTTTTAGGTATAGCCGTCATGATAAGCGCTCTAAATTGCCTGGATGGATACTCTCGCACTTACGTGATGCTCACCTGAACTTGAGCACGGACATGGCTCTTCATATAGCACGAGAGGTTGTTTTAATTGTTCTAGCATTGAACTCTTTTTCAAAAGTCTGCTGACAGAAGTTCATTGTCTTGTTTGCTTAAGAATTTTTTCTCCATTGCTCTCGCAAAGACTTGTTGTGCACAACAAATGATTTCGGATGATCTTTATACGTGGATACAAGTCATAATATTGTAGTGTAATCTAACCATCTTTCCTCTGACTGCAGTTCCTCAGAAAAATGGCTCAGCCATATGATAAGGCTGGTGGCAGCGGTAGGAAAACCCTGCTGTCGCAAGAAGACTTGGAAAAGATGGGTGAGCGGATTGTCGACGAGATGTTATATTAAGGATCCTATCCCCGGGAGCAAATCTTCGTTGAAAAAGTGGTCTGCTTGTTTAATCATTGCAGTTACAACGAAAATACAATTTTGACTAAGTTGAGGATTCTTTTTCACATCCCTGATGTGCCAGTTACGTTGAAATACTTCGCAGCAGGTCGTCTGAGTAGAATCGAAACGCTCTTGTGATTTAACTTTATGTTTCATAGAAATTTCCTTTCAGGTGCATATTTTGGTCATCTGTTACTTTTCCTGCTCTTGTGCATCTGAGACGCCTATGCTGTAAATTTCGGTCACTTTTTGCTATGTTTTAACAGCAATCTGAAGTTTTTGTAGTAGATTCATAGTAAGATCCGCTTTTGGAAAAAAAAGAAAAAAATGTCGTTTTTCTACATTGATGGACAAGAAGATCAATTTTGTTATACCATTTGTTAATGTTCTAAGGGACGTACACTTATAAACTTTGTTAGATCATCCTTGTGAGTGATAACAGCCTCTACCACAACCAGAACAATAGACTAAGGGGCTGTTCGGGAGCTAGTTTTTCAGTTTCCCCAAGCTGAAAATTTAAGCTTTTTATCTCAAGTATCGCTGTGGGGTATGATTTGATTTATTGCCCTCTTCACTTCCACAATACTTGCCTTCTTTCCATTCACATACCCCTTCACCTGAAAATAAAATCAATCGTGTTATTACATTAGCAAAAACACCATAATGTTACCATAGCATACTAATAAGTTAAAATTCTCCAAATTTTACCTTGGCCCTAAGTTCAGCCACAAAGAAGTCATTGTTCAATGAAGATTGCACCGTTGTGGTCTCAATCCGGAGCTCACGGAGCATTTGCATGACCTCAAGTAACAACCCTTCTTTGTGCGGGCATTGGAGCTCCAACAACCCCTCACTCTCTATAATCGACACCTGCACTGACGTCTCCATTGGAGACGGAGACTCCACCGTCTTAGGTTTAGCCCCGCCGCAACTCCCCTCCACGATCCTCAACTTCCTCTTGTCCGACCCGATCGGGCTGACCCGGGTATGGTCAACCATGGTCAACCTGCTCCGCACTTCTTTTAAAGAGCCAGTACTACTCGTCCTCTGCGGGTCCCCACCAAAGTTGGACCGTTGATCAACATCCGTCTGGCGGATACGCGCCTCGAGATCCTGAATCCTCTTTCTCAACTGCTTGACGTACTCGATTGTGTCCCCCAATATGGAAGCCTTGTCCATCTTCGTGACGAAAGGCACGAGCGACCTCAATATGATGACCCGCTCGTTGAGCTTCTCCCTCCGCCGCCGCTCCGCCAGCACGTGGTTGGCGCTGAGGTCATCTTGCGGCGCGCCGCCGCCACCCTTTCGAAGCCGAGACGCCGCGTCGGCGCCGCCGGGTCCGTCGCCGTCCCGGGACTTGGGCGAGTTCTCGTCGCGGTACTTGGTGTGGAGGAATGGTACGCTGAAGAGGATGTATTTTAAGAGCCACTGGGACGTGTCCTCGGAGGACGACTCGTGGAGGTAGTGGTCGGAGTGGGATGTCCACTTGGCGAAAGCTGATTGGGTAGAGTACGTGACATGGTCGTCGGAGGACTCGGACCACAGGCTGGGATGTTTTTGGAGAATGGTGGAGACTGTTTCGGAGTAGCGAGTGTCCTCTTGTGAGCTCAAGTCCTCTAATGGAAGAAGAGATGGGCCTGTAAAAAGATTGACAGAAATTGATTTTAACACCGGAAAATTGAAGAATAGATCAGAGATTAGTCTATAATAATAATGGGGTTGGAAATTTTTTCCAGTGATTAATAATTTAATGATGATCGGTTGCTTTAAAATCTTGAACTTCAATCAACATTAATGTTGCCGTGGAAAAGTGAGTGAAATATTTTATGATCACGTTAAATATGAAGTTGACAGTGAGGGGACAAAATTCTACCCGAAAAAAATAATAGAATTAATGAAGTGATGCCCATTTGGGAATATATTGTTTTTGTAGTTTGTTTCCGATCTAGGTCAAATGTGGCCAAACGTTCAACCATAATATTAAAAGTTTTGCATGGGTTTGTCGTTGAAGCTTGAAACTCAGTTAAGGTGACGTAAGTTCTGGAAGTTTTGTTATGCGTCACTGGAAAGAGACCAGGGTTAGCTACTTAGTTAGGCATATTGAATCATAAAATGTAGGGATTTTTATGGAATGTCTTGAAAAGTTGGAATTACATATAGTTTATTCTTTTTAATTACTTAATCTGTTTTAAAAATTATTTATTATGTATATATTTTTATTTTTATGTGATTTTGATCAGATTTAATTATTAGAATCATACACTATGATAGGCTTCTTATACGTAGAAAAACCAAAACATATTTTTTTGTTTCTTTTTCTCTCTCACTACTGTTGCTATATGCCTTAATCTTAATGCGAAGCTTATCCATGATGTGTCCATTTGGTTGGAGGGTTCTCATGGATTTGAACTCAAAAAGCAATACAAACCTTCGTTTGGTTGCATATTAGTTTTGGATTTTGAATTTACTTCAACCTAAAATTAAAAGTTTTATAGAACTTTACATCCCCCAACCAACCATTTCCAAAATCTTTAGGCTAAACCCAAAACATTATTCAAGAAACTAACTTAAAGTTAAAAGGCTCTCACTAACTATTTTCACTCACATTCTTTAAAAACTCATAGTTCTAATAATGTAATTAAACGTTGCTTCAAACTTTATTATCTGTTTAAATCTTACACTATTAAACATCAATTCAAATCACAAAAAACCTACATATAGATTTAAACTCACATTATTCAAACCCGCTAAGCAAACATGAGCTAAGCAATTGATTTTTTCATCTGTCCTTATTTTTTCAATGCCAAACACGTCAATCCCGAGAAGTCAATAGGGTTCCTTGCAAATTTGAAAGGCTAGTTTCAGGAGTTTTGAATTACATTCACCAAAGCAAACAAAAGAGGGTAGAAAGTGGGTACTGAGTGCTGTAGTTTCAGTTTTCTAAAACGTGCAAAACTGGCCAGAATCTACAAGTTTCACTTGCAGCTGACACGCAAAAAAAAAAAAAAAAAAAAAAAAAAAAAAACCCTCAATTCAATGGAAGCTTTCGTACACAAAGGTATGATTTGGACCCCACGTTTTTTCACAGAAAAGGGTGATAGTCAATATTCAACAGGGCCCACGTGCATGTGCTGCGATCGAAAGTACCATCACCGAGCATCATCATAATCAGGAGTGATGATCATTGAACAATTTGCAAAATGAAGAGAATGAAGAGAAAAACTTACTCATGAAACGATATTTTAAAATTTTATTTGTATAATAACTACTCTTTTTATGTTATGCACCCTATTTTTTAAGCTCAGCTTTTTGTGCAAAAGTAAAACATAGTCACTTTTACTCATTTTAGTACCTGATGGCAATACCGGAAGACCACTGCAGGACGGGTCCGGTTGGAGCGGCCACCGTCGAGTAGACTCGGCACGACACGAGCTGTCTAGTTGCCTTGGAAGCTCACCGGGGCTCCTGGGCTGGCTCACGGCCAGCAAGTGGAAATCGGAGTTCAAATTGTTGGAACCGTCGTCCGGCGAGCCCAGCCTTATGTCCTCCAACATCTCCAGCTGCATAAGCTCGCTGGGCTCCGCCGCCTCCACCGGTAAGTTTTGGGCCGAGAGGGGCCGCCCATTGTGTTCCATTTCGGCCTCAGAGTCCGGGTCGGCTTCTTCGTCGTCGGCTTCTTCGTCGTCCACTTCTTGGTTGGCGTCCGCCGGAGGATCTTCGGAGCCGACGTAGACGGGGCCGGGAATGTCGGAGGACGTGGCGGGGTTGGAGGTGGAGTGCTCGGAAAGTGCCGGTTTCGGCGGAGGAGGGTTTTGGTGGTCGACGACGAAGAATGTCTTGACGTGTTTGATGAATCCAAGGTCTTCTTCAACCTACAAAACATAAACAGCTAATTTCTACGTAAAAGAGCAAAAACAAAAAAAACAAAAAGGTTCATAAATAAAAGGAAAATTGGCATATATATATATATATAGTACCCTATCTGTTGTGCCGAATTCAACCACGCCGTCCAGTAGAGGAATGCAAACTACAGTCTGCAATAAAAAAAATTTTGTTTGTTTTTGGGTCTCAGATTATTTTTTTGTTACAAGATAAACAAAAAGATCGCATTGATTTAATATATAGGGCGGGAGATATATATATGTATGATATGTACCTGTATACGAGCACTCTGCAGCCAATGTAGCAAGGACGCCCATGGGAGAAAACATAGAGATCAAAAGGAAGGTAATGATGAGTTATAATTAACTGTAAGTGGATTAATACTACTAATTGGAAATTTTTTTTTTTAAAAAGGTGGGTTTTCTATGTTAGACGTTATATATATAAAATTTCATGAAATTTACGAGTGTCTCTCACCACACACACACACACACACACATATATATATATATATTTGATGTTCAATATTGATTTCGTAAGTATTTATTGCTGCTGAAAGTGAAGGAAAAGTTTAATGGATGTACCTTGGCAAGAATAGCTCTAGAGAAGATTTTGCTTTCAACCTCGTTTGCACCCGTGAGCCAAACGTGCTGTCTTTCTTCATATGCTTTTCCCGGCAACCTACATGTACACAAAATTTACCCTCTATAGCATATTAGTAAACCGATAGATACATATATATTTATTTTAAATCGAGATTAAAAAAAATGAATCTACAAGTACATATATTTATATGCTAGCCTCATACCTATATAGAAAACTAAAATGGAGATCGAGCAAGAAATTAAAATGAAGATCATTCATTAATAGTTTCCGGTACAAAAAAAAAAGAATTAATAACAAGGTACTATGTACATGTTGCTTAATTAATGGATGTTGTTGCACATGAAATTTAATTAAGCAAAGCTCGGCAATATTAATGGCTATGAATCGAAATCGGCTAACTTTTTGGTACAAATTATTTCATGTAAGAATATCCCGTAATGTTACCCTCTATTGGTGGCGGAGGTGTCACTTGAGGACGAGTTGGAGCAGCCGCCTCCATTGACTTTTTTTTTTTAAAAAAAAATTTAGAAATTTTGTGATTTTCTAGTTTTGACTATATACAATATTTTACATGTCAAGAAGTTGACGAGTTGGAGCAGCCGCCTCCATTGACTTTTTTTTTTTAAAAAAAAAATTTAGAAATTTTGTGATTTTCTAGTTTTGACTATATACAATATTTTACATGTAAAGAAGTTCACACTTTTTTTTATTTTTATTTCTATACTTCAAGAATAAAGAAAAGGTGATATGATCCCTAAACCCTCTATTAGTGGTGGAGTTGCCACTTGAAGATGAGTTGGAGCACCACCTTTATTGACTTTTTCTTTTAAAATAATTTTTGAAATTTTGTGATTTTCTAGTTTTGACTAGATACAATTTTCTACATGTAAAGAAGTTCACACTTTTTTTTTATATTTTTATTTCTATACTTCAAAAAGAAATGGTAATATCCCCACTAAACAATAGTCCGGCTCCACCACTACTCTCTATTCATAAATATAATGCCTAGCCATGGTACATTGGTATTTGCCACACTTATCCATGAGCATGTTGGATCACATGATATGACATGTCATAACTGGTTATATATAACAAATGATAAACAATAGTACCCTAGTGAATTGTAAGCTCTGGAAGAAAAAAGTGTGACCTTTTAAGACATAGGTGCGGATTCGAGTTTTCAATTCGAGCTGAAATGTAATATTTTTTGAGAGCTTTTCACTGTAGCAGAAAAAGTTAGATGTGACATTTTCTGAGAGTTTTTTACTGTATAAACCTAAAACTGAAAACTCGAATCGGTGAAATGAACGAAGCCATAGTCTCGTATATATACCTCAAAAACTTAGTGGACATTTGATTCATAAATTCAAAATAATAATTTAAAATTATTTTTAATTTATGTGTGTTTTTTATATAAAAAATATTATAATAAATTATAAATTATAATTTAAATAATGACACGAATATATTAATCAAATGCACCGGTCACATTATTTATTCAGAAAACTCCAGAGATGGAGAAAGTGTACGAACGAGAGACAGATTTGTGTAAGCTTTTTCGCAAAGCTGCTTCTTTAGTAGCAGTATGATCACGAAGGTGAAACACATTTGGTTGTCTCTTTTCCCAAAAAAAACAGAAGCTTCTTTTGGCAGGTTGGAAAATTAGTGAAAGCAAGATCGAAGTCAGTACGTAATGGTAACAACTTGACGTCAATACACAATGTACTCCTTTTGGCAGAGCCCTTCCGGAATATATTCTCCTAAACAACAGTCTTCCAAACCCGGGAGAGAAATTGTTCAAACTAATATATTCAAACGACAAAATCCATCTAATCTGCATATAGATATTTCATTAACTAAAAAATTAGTTAGACATGAAGGCTTTCACCTAACTTTTCCTAAAGTCAGCGTAAGTATATATATGTATGCATAAGAACACTACTGCATGGCACGAGTAGAGTTTAGTACTATCCATTAATAGAAAGTGAGTTCTACAGTATAAAGCTCCACATTTTATTAATGTTAGTGATTAACACCGGAGGTGCTCCGAAATATTTTTCATAACTAATTATTAAAACACAAACAAATTGGATTCAGATTTTTTGTTCAATTTTGACATCTCAAATCATGTCTAACCAATCATTTTATGTCACGTCAAGAATTTTAGATGATTTTTAATTAATTAACTTTTTATGCTCATTGAATGATATGACATAATGTAATTGATTGGAGACTTAGACACTATTTGGGACAACAAAAGTTACAGATAATATCTGAATCCAAACAAATAAGTCTGCGGTCTTAATTATCAGAATTCGTTGGCAGCCTAACTGCAATCTTAATTACTGGTTCAATTATTTCGCTTACTTTCGTTTTCTTCATGTTTTGGCATTTATATCGACACAACCACTCCAATATTATTTCATTAAGTTCTTTCACACTGTAGTACTGACTGAGAAGCAGAAATGATAGTCTTCTAGTATTTACTTCCTTGCCTCTTGTGGCAAGGGATTTAATTGTATGCCCAATATCATAAGTGTCTCCGTTGCTATATATGCAAATTAAGAAAGCAGTACTTAACTGAATTTTGCGAGAGAGGGAGGGACAGTGAAAGTTCTACGTGATCGTGTGACAAATGGTGTAAAAAAAAAATGCATTCGTTTTCATGATCACTATTTCACAATAAATACTTTGCCGTCTGATCTTGCTTGCAGACGAAAGCCACTAAAAGTAGTCATAGAAAGGGACTTGAATTTTCGAAGTCAACAGAAATGGATACACATATTAATGAGAATCATCTTTCTCAGTATGAGTTAGAAAGTTAAGCTAATAAATTAGTTAACGAGTAATGCTGTAAACACTAATTTGTTTATCAAATTTATGTGTTATTCGACTTGTTAATTCATAATATGGTGATTAAAATTTGATAAGCAATATGCCGTCTTTATAGTATTATTGATAGGAATTTATGATTAGCCAAACTTACCCGACCCCGGGAGGAAAAGAGAAAGAGACGCACATCAAGTAGAACCACTCCGACTCCGTTAAGTCTTCCGGTGACAAGGCGGCACAAGGCCGCCGCGCCGGCTGGTTCGTTTCTCCTATCGACAAGGAGTCATAAAGTTCTCTAAGCTGCTGGCTTCTCTGAAGGGATGCCTCCTCCGTACTTACTTCCATTGGCTGCACAGTCTTCCTCGTCTTGATTGCCCCGTTGTAATACCCATCTGACCAGACTAAGATCCTTATCCGCCATAAAAACTAATCAAGATTAGTCCACATATATCTTTGTTTGTTTGCTTTTTTTTTTTTTCTTATTTTTAGGGACGAAAGATATGCATTCAATATTTTATGATGGATCAGGTGTGGATTTATTGCAATCCTATGCCTATAACCACTGTTCCACCCATATTTAATCGAATATAAATTATCATGAAAATATATGCAAATATATATTACCCTAGCCTTGTGGGTAAATAGATGATTATCACTTATCAGTGTTTAAAGAAGAAAAAGAAAAAGAAAAGGAAAAAGAGAATACCCTTTTTGTGGACAGATTTGCCAGAAGAGACTGTATGTCCATTGAACTGATTGCACCGCCGTCTGCAACATGCTGTGAAGCCGGCCACTTGGCAGAGCAGCCATTCTCACAAGCTGATCAGAGTTTCCTACCAGACCTTCCTCGCTAGGCATACTTTGCAAAACTATCACTTGAATTTTTTTTCTTTTAAAAAAATAATTAAGAAATAAGAAAGTCAAATCAAGACAAGACATTCATTTTTGGGTTCTAAGCATAAGAACTAGCTAAACACAAATTAAGGAGGAGGATTATTTGGTTGATGATGTTTTGAACCGATAATCAAAAGTACATCTTCAAATCCCAACTAAGAAAAACAAGAATTGAGTTGTGAAGAAAGGTAAGTGTTTCGGTTTGACAATAAGGAAACGAGAAGGAGAAATGGTGGATGACTTTTTAGAAACATACTGCAACTTAATTTGTTTAAGATAACAAAAAGTCAAAAACTCTGGAGAAAAATAAATTCAAAAAAAAAAAAAAATCAAGTAAAAGTTGAAAGGTTGTTAGCTGGGCTTAAAAGTATTATCAAAATGTCTAAAAGAGAAATCGTACGAAGAGAAAACAAATTTAAAAGAGTGATAAGGTTTTTAGGATTAACATAGTAATATGGTGTGAAATATCATGTTAATATGGTGCGCGTACGCGGGGTTTTTGACTGGTCGGTCTACCGGACAGTTCACAACGTACTCATATTGCTGGGCTGTCGTGTGAGATCAGATTTTGTTAGTTGTCTGTATCTGTGGACTCACGCCGTGCTTGTATTTGATTAAAAATATATACCATGAGAGAGAGAGAGAGAGAGAGTTAGGTGGTGAAGACTGGGAGTTGGAGATGGAGAAATCTGAGAAGAGAATATATATATATATATATATATATGTGTGTGTGTGTGTGTGTGTGTGTGTGAGTTACGGGTTTGGGAAGGTGAGATATGAACATATAAAGCTACCAATAATTCCACATACACTTGTCAAATAAACGCATATTGTCCAGCAAACCAAACTGTGACCTTTTGGAACTCCTTGGTTTTGTTACTTCTTAAGGGATGAAGTCACCGTTATTTAATGCACCACATGTCCTGTTGCTGTATGGTGTGTGTGTTTTCTTTCTCTTGATTTTAAAGAGTTGCTTTCAATAACATGATATCTACACCATGATTTATAGAGGATTGATACATATATATAATTCGAACGTCTTAAAGTGTTAAAATCTGTAGACCTTCTAAGAGTTTTATTTTTATTTTTAGAACTGAATCTTATTTCTAATTACATTTCCAATAATATTCTGAAACACATCATATTCTTAATTATCATAAGCTAATTTTTTATTTGATCCAATAGTCAAGTTCATCTCACAATAATGTTTTTGTTTCCCATAAAGCTCTTATTTGCCACTTTATTTATATCTTTATCGACGAAGTCTTCAGTATCCAGCAATCGTTTAGTATGACAGTATATGATACTGCAACATTTTTCACACGGATTTTAACTTTTTGGGATAACATGATAATATCATAATATATAAGTGGCCTATATTTTATTAAGTGTTACACAATACATCTAAATAAAATGAGTGCTATATGAATGTACAAAAACTAATACAAAATAGTGTTTTTGGAAAATTACAGCATCTAAAAACATTATTTTGTAGTACAAAATATGTTATAATCTTACTTACAAAAAAAAAAAAAAAGATTTTACAATGGTGACAAAAATGTTCAATAATGTGTTTGGTATTTGATTGGGACATAAAAAAGGTCCACACAACATGGTCCCGTGCAACAACTCCCACGGCTCTAATTCAAGATTTGCAATCCCTTATCACTAACTTCTAGGAGTGACGTGATCTGAAGGCTTTCTTACAAGTACAATTGGTGGCCTGATCTGAAACTACATATTCCTAAACTACTGCCTAATCACATGACTGCCAAATATAATGTCGACCCCAATATATATCTTTATTTCTATATTAAAAAATATAAATATATATATATCTTTATTTCTGAGGAACGTCTGAGGACGAGTTCAAATCCCCAACAATTAAAAAAAACAATGGTTAAGATATTCTACTTATTCGACCGAATATTTTTTATGTGATATTATTTTATGAGATTTATGGCAAGCCGACTTTTATCTATTCACTATTGTGACCATATAGCCCCAGGAGGGCGCAAATATATATATATATATATATATATATGCATGAATGTATGTATAATGAGGGTGAAATGAAGTTACCAATACCACGTATTTTTTTTTTTTTGAAGGAATGTATGATCTGATATTCTAACAATAAAAGAGTTGTAGTATTTAGCATTCTTTAAAAAAGAAACAGAAAAGGGGGAACAAATAATGAGTGTTCATGATTTATGAGTTGCAATCTAGTTAAAAAGCAAAATATATACTAGTTTGGCTCAATATGTTGAGTGAAGATCAGATCACGAATATGCCATTATAATGAAGTGAGACAAATATTGCTGCCAAATTACCGAAAAGTTTTTGGATAGATTTGAAAACGATATAAAAAAATTACGCGCAAATATAGATCATTGCAAAAAATACTGTTAGAACCCCCCCGGACTGTGAACTAGAAAAACAGTTGTAACTTGTACGGATGGGAGTACATAATATGTTTGGTAGGAAGGAAAGAAAATAAGATAGAAAAAAAATATGAAAGTGATGAAAAATAGCAATGATGGAAAAGAAATTAATTTTCTTTTATGTTATTTGGTATGAGAAGATGAAAAGAAAATGAGCTTACATTCACTTGTTTGGAATTAAAAGTTAAATTGAGAGTAAAAAAAAAATTTTAATCGTAAATTACTTTTATACCTTTAAATTTTTTGTTTGAATGTTGATGGAGAAAATGATAGTTTAGTAACTTTGCTCACTTTAATGAGTTGTCCCCATTTTTCATCCCATTTTCTGCCCACTTGTGGAAAGAAAAAAATGGTGAGGCCCACATGTATTATTTTTCAGAAAAATAGTAGAAAATAGGTCAATATGAAAAGCTTAAGAAAGTATATAGGCTAATTTTTAGTTATAGAAATTAATAGGCCATAACTTGTCAAGTTATGGTTTATAACCAGACAAGTTATGGACGAAAATAATAATTTGGCTTATTTATTAACTTATGTAAACTATTGGCCTATTAATTTTAATTCATCTCAAGTCTTGACCTATTTCCCTCTTTCTTCCTATTTTTCACTCCATTTTCTCTTCCTTTCTCTTTTCTCTCTTATTAATCAACCTACATTTTCATTTTTCCTCCCAAAATCCCTCCACCTTTTTCCTTCCTTCTACGGATGGAAGTACATTTTTTTTTAATGAATATAAGTCAGACTTAGCTGGTCCCCCCCCCCCCCCCCCCCCCGTTCTCAATCCCATCCAACTTCAATCATCCAAACATTCCTTTGGTGTGTTTTTTTAGAAGAGAAAATTATATAATTTGTATTTATTATTTATATTATTTTAAATAATTAAGTGTTATTATAATATTTAATTTTTTTATTAATTGAATCACAATTTTTAAATTTTGAGTGAAGTAGTATAAATAATATTTGTGTACCATCTGAGTGATATTTACTTGACACGTTTTTGAAAATGGGTTAATTGTATATATGTCTATTTTACGGTGAATGAAAAAAGAATGTCCACAAGTTGTTACATTTACATATAAGTTTGTAAAATAACTCATAATGACATTTGTATCCCTAGTTAACTATATTTTAAAAAATCAATTATATAAATTCACAATTACCTAAATAGAAAATGGTATATTTAAAATTATATTATATCAGTAAGCATGCACAGACCGGTAATATTATTGAATTAAAGACACGTGTATAATGATCATTAATACTTCTTTGAAAATACGTATTGGGCTAAGCTCTTCACATAGTCCAAAGTACGGGTCACACCTGGTTTGATATTGGGGAAATAGTAAAAAATAGGTCAATATGAAAAACTTAAGAAAGTATATAGGCCAATTTTTAGTTATAGAAATTGATAGACCATAACTTATCAAGTTATGGTTCATAACCAGATAAGTTATGAACAAACTTGTCAAGTTATGGTTCATAACCAGACAAGTTATGGACAATTATGGACAATAACTTGTCAAGTTATAGTTCATAACCAAACAAGTTATGGACAAAAACAATAATTTGACCTATTTATTAACTTATGTAAATTATTGACCTATTAATTTTAATTCATCTCAAATCTTGGTCTATTTTCCTCTTTCTTCCTTGATATTGGCCCAATTCCTGCCCATCCCCCTCCAGTTTGTGACACTACGTGGACTGGGCTATGTCTCTGTCATTTTAGCATGAATGCCAATTTAGGATGTTTTCGTGTCATTTATATTGTCACTGTCGTTTCTGCCATAGTTTATTTAGCATTCACACGGTTTTCATCGTGTTTATTACATATCTTCTTGTTGCCGTGGTTTTAAATTTTATTGATTTTTGTTAGCATTGATGTCGTTTTTGCAAAGTATATTGTCTTTTTTCTTCTCCTTGTTATTATTAGAACTGATGTCTCTTTTCCAGATGTTTCTTGTCGTGTTTCCTGGTGCTGTCTTTTTAAACTTTGTCCGTAAGAAATGATATAGTTTTTTTAGAATATTTATTGTCGTTTATCATGTAGTTGTATTTTACTTTGTTGTCATTTATATTTTACAAGAATTGATTGACTTCATTTTACCGAAGCGTATCGTCGTCTTGACACTTTGTCGTTTCTTAACATTCATGTCTTTTGCAGGGTATTTATTGTCGTTTGCGTTTTCAATTTTTAGTGTCGTTTATTACTATTGATGTCGTTTATGTGTTGTTTACTGTCGTTTTGGTTGTCGCTGTCGCTTTTTAATTTTACTTTGGTTCATTAACATTCATGTCGTTTTTCAGGATGTTTATTTTGCTTTTCTTGTTGCTGTCGTTTTCGATCTTTGTAGTGTGTTTTTTTTTTCTTTGGATCTTTGCAGTGGTTTATACTTTATACGCTTGGATGAAGCTTTTCAGGATTTTTATTGTCGTTTTCTTCTTGCAGCTGTCATTATTAAAATTTTGACGTCGTTTATATATGTTGCTGTATTACATTGTGTTTTCGCTTGTCAATGCCGTTTTATACTTCTTTGTTCTTTATTACCATTGGTGTCTTTTGAATATTAATTAAACAAAGCAGAGCTAAATAGATCGATTTTTAATTATACAGAAACGTTAATTATGCAATTATTCTTTTTAAAAGAGTTATGAAATTAAATTTTATGACAATACAATTGTGACATTAAATGTCAACTGAAATTTATTGAATTCAGATCCAATTTTTGTTCGCAACTCAAATTTTGTGATATCATTTAATAAACAAAATATTTCAAAATTTTTAAATGATGTGGCATGATATAATTTGTTAGACATTATTTTAGACAAATAATTTGAGTCCGAATTTATTGTATTCCTTGACGCTCATAATATCATGTGAATCCCCTGCCGGGGGGGGGGGGGGGGGGGGGGTAAAAAATCCTCAAGGATTTTTCTTCTGTTTTTGTTTTTTTCACGATGAAATATGTTATTTTACTCTATTTGTGGGAATAATTATTTTAAACTGTTGGATTAATTTAAAGTCAAATTTTTATAAGTCCGTATTAAAAATTTACAGCATGCCAACAGAACTGCTCTTATTAGATCTAGCCGTTAAAAAATTAATCTAAAGATAAAAATACAATTTCCACTTATGGATCAAAATGGTTTACTCCACCGTAAAAACTCCTTAAAAGGAAATGTCATATTTTCTTTTTCCTTGGAATCTTTAGCAAAGGTTTCCTCAGAAAAAAAAAAATGAAACTCTTAGAAAGGATCGAAGGAATAAGATAATAAGTTAGTGACAAAGGACAGCGAGCATTCCATTTCATATGGGATTAGCTTAGGTCTGGATCTAGTGGATTCCCCACTTACGATTTGTCCTTTAATTCACAATTTTTAAAACTTACATATCGAATGACGTTTACCAAACTTCATCGAACTCTTATTTGCAAATGGGCCACGGCTCCATTTTTTTTTTCAACAAAAGCACTTGTAACGATGCATTTCATACATTAATCCTTTGAATCTTATATTGAAGATAATAAAGTCCGGCCTTGATTAGAAACCTACAATAAAGTCCGTTTTTCCCTCTATTTTTCTTGTATTGATGAAAACGATGTCACTAATTTTAAATTAAAACAAAAAAATATATAATAAGGTACATGTTCATCAAGTATCGACCAATACATTTAAGACTTTGAATCTTATATTGAAGATAATAATGTACGTATATATAGTCCATAAAAATAATGTTCCGAAAAAAATATGTACGAACTTAAGATATTTATGATTTGGAAAAGTATTTGGAGAAGTTACTTTATGTCTTACTTTAATAGGTGAGTGATTCTAATCTTTAATTTTCTCTTTAAATAATAGATAAGTGCGCAAAAATATTCAACTAATGAGATATTCCAACATATATTTCTCTATTTGATTTTCTTGCACCCATAATGATGTATATATATAATTTCGATACAGATATTTGGTTACTCTTACCCAATATTAATAATTTTGTTCTTGAAACGCATCGAGGAAATTCTTTATTCGTTAATGGGATAGTTACGGGAAAAAATGTATTCGATTTAAATGCAAAAAACTGACTTGGATTTTTAAAAATTTTGAGATTATCTTTTGTGTTATTCTAATCAATTAAGATTCACTCCATTGTTTTTCTAGTCATACAAAATTTTATTCAGATTTAATAAAAATTAACTATATGAAAATTAAAAAGGTTTTCCTATATAAAATAGATTATCCGTTTGATTTTAAGGATGACATTGACAACTTTGTTAGGTATCAACAAAAATAAAAATTTCCAAAAGAAATAGCGAACTTGATTGTTCTGGAATGCCGGAAAAAAATAAAATTTAAACTTACCTAAATTTCTCTATAACTCCTTTTGCGCATCTTATTTTGGTTACATCAGATATCAAATGTGAATTTTGTGTGATTAAAGAAACATAAAGGCAGATTTCGTTGAGTAGAAAAACAACAAGGATTAATCAAAGTTTCTATTTTTTTGTACCATAAACATAAGATAAATTATTATATTGTAATTGAACATAAAGGAAATTTTTTATTATCCATTTATTAATTTTAGATTTCTAAATTTACATGTTTTTCACAATCCATGGTTCTAGTGACAAATTTATGTAAATCTATGCGCATTTTATTTCATTTTCATGTAGGAAAGTTCGTACCTACCCCTTTTTCCAAATAATATAATTCCCACCCACCTTATTATTTTTCTCTTTGTTCTTGTTTTGTTTTGTTTTGTTTTGTTTTTTTTTTTCTTTTTCAAGTCTATCCAACCAAAGACCATGGAAAAAAAAAGGAAAATGATCAAAGAGCCTGTGATACGTTGGCTTTCTAAGGGACTCCAATTTGTGAAATAAAATAGCTTATGAAAACATCTTAAATTATAATTTCTTCAATATGAATGAATGTGGGGTTCACAGGACTGAAAACAATGTGGATCGGCAACTACCCAATATTAAAGTGATTAATGTGTGAATTAGGAAATCCAATGCATCTTCTTTAGAAGATCTGGGCGGGCATATATCTTCTTACTAAATCTTAGCATCTCCCATGTGTAGGAAGAAAATTTCGAAAAGAAAAAATTACAGATTTTACCTTTTTAAATATCTGATTTATTAAAAGTACATCTTTTAAAAAATTTTAGCTCTTAACTAGTTCTAATCTAAAAAGCAGAAATGTATGAGCTAATATTAAGAGATAGAAATAAAATAGTGCTCCATTTCAAGGGATATTTTTAAAAATTGCCCTTTTTAAAATGGTTGGGGACATTAATGCATGTACTTATATGCATTTTTAAGAAGGAAAATATGCTAAATGCATATATGACTACATTGAAGGGTTTTTAGTACAATTGCCCTTGAACTTGGTTTAGCAAATTATCTCCCAAACGTTTAATTTTCACAATCAACCCCCTGAACTTATAAAATAGTTACAATGTGTCTTATTTTATTAAATTTGCTCCAATTTTTTATTAGACTTAGGTGATTAAAAGTTGAGAAATAGAAATATTTGTGTTGTATTTGAATTGAGATGTTAAAATTTTTGTCGAATATGCTTTTTCGCCACTAATTTAACACAATAACTGTTAAAATGGAGTACATTGCAATAATTATACAAGTTGAGAGGGCAACTTGTCAAAATTAAAAGTTTAAGAAGTAAATTGCTACAACCATATAAGTTTATGAGACAAATGTGTAACATTTTCAGAAGAGTGCAACCCACACTTTTTGCAGTCGATAAGACTCTCTTTGCAAGTTTTTTTTTCCTCCTTTTTTTTTTTTTTTGATGAAAACTCTCTTTGCAAGTTGTAATTTGTGTTATTTTATGAAAGCTCACTTAAAAATACGAAATAAATATGAGAAGAAGAACAAAAAGAATTTTTGGCCCAGCAATATGTCTATATCAACAAATCAGGAATACTTTCATTCCTTCATTGATAATTAATGTCTTGTACGGATTTATATAGAGAGGAGTATCCCTCTAATCATCAGGAAACCTAAAATCAAATCAAGTTAATTGATTTCTCACATCTAATGCACAATTAGACAATCTCTAAAAATGGAAAGAATCATCAAACGGTGATTACGAGACTAATTATTGCCAATCAATCACACAAAATCTCAACAAGCTCATTGGCCGGCCAAATTTATACAGCACTGTCAAAACATTATAAAAAAGTTGGTGCGGATCAGAGAGTGAATATCGTATTGCTGACATCTCCTAATTAAAACCTATATTTCATCTCTCAAAATCGTATTAATTATGAGTTCTTTTAAGTCCTTCAACTTAAGCATTATCCCTTCTCAAACATATTTACGGTTCTGATGAAGCCTAGTGATCTGCTAATTAAGAGCCCGTTTAGTTCGTTGATTCGAGTTTTTAATTCGAGTTGAGATGTGACTTTATGTGAGAGTTTTTTACTGTGACAAAAAAGTTAGATGTGATTATTTCTGAGAGCTTTTTACTGTAACAAAACTCGAATTCTAAACTCGAATCGGTGAAATGAACGGTGCTTTTATCATTTCCTAAGATAAAATTAACTAATGGCTAGGATAGCATTTGTCATTCATGAGAGTTTGATCAGTATGATTTTTTCTTTTTTTATTGCTCAATTGGTTTGAGCATGAAATTTATCACTTCACTTGTCACGTATGTAAGAGTAACAGTCTTTTGCATTATTCTTGGCGCAACTCTCCTAATGAACCGGGGCTGTGTGATGAACTTGCATGACAGTGCATCAACTAAACATAGTTGGATTTTTCTAGCCAAAAAAAAAAAAAAAAAAAAAAAAAAAAACTAAGCATGGTTGGATTGGACGGCATGACAAGTTAGTAGTACTGGAGCCGTCATATATAAATATATATATATATATACGCGATAAATACTAGCATTAGTTTGACACGTAAGCTGTGTTTGGAATTGATTCAGTTTTTATTTTTCAAGTTTTTTGAGAAAGAAAAAATAAAAACGTCTCCAAAACGGCGTTTGACGCAATAAAGACAAAAAACAGAAATAAAAACGATTTTTTGGTTTAGTGTAAAATGAGAGAGAAATGAAAAATGATTTTTAGTTATTTTTCATTTTTTGTTTTTGTTTTCTCCTCTCTCGAGCGGAGAGAGAGAGAAAAAGAGAGACATTAATGGGCTTTAATACACTGAAAATAATATCTTAATAAAACTATTAAACGCATTTTTAAAAATAATTTCTGTATGAAGTTAAAAACATTTTCATTTATATTTTTATATGAAAAATAAAATTATTTTAAAATAAGTTATAAACACACTCATAAACTCTACAATCTTATTTTTTATTTAAATAATAATATTTTACGTTAATATACGGAAAAAGTGATGCTCACAATTTTATATATATATATATATAAGAGAGAGAAGGAAAAACAAAACATGAAAAAAAGGACAAAACGTGCATCAATGGGAGTTATATAATATAATTGGAACCCCAAAGGTACGGCCAAATGCTTTCCGTGGCACGGATAAGAGAAAAAATAAGTTTTGTTATGATTATTGACTGACTAGGAAGTTAGTATTTGGTGGGTACAAGAAGGGGTCTCATGCCGCACCAAGGGAATGCAATGGATCCCACCTCTAGTTCATTTCTGACCCACGCGTTCTCTACGCGCAATGTCCAAATTATGTCCACAAAGCAGTTTTATTATTGGTCATTGTGGGTTTTGATTCATATTCCATGGTAATACTTTCAGTTTACTTTACTGATTTAAATTTAAAATTTATATTTTAGTTACAATAAAATTTTTTTACATAAAATTACATCTCAACTCAAATTAAAAACTCGAATCAGTGAATTAAACGGACCGTACTTAGTTAATCTTTAAATTTCATTAGTCCTTTCTCTACGTACGTACCAATTGTACGTGAATGTTGTGTATAATCATGTATTGGCATTCTCATTAAATATGATATCATATTGATCTAATTAAAACTGTAATTAGTCTAATCAGATTTTGAGAAATTATCTTATATCTGGACTACCAATTGCGACCAATTATATCCTTATGTAATATTAATCCAAAATTTGCTCAAGATATTTTTGCAATTAACTCATTAAAGAAACATTGAAAAGACAGAGGAAAGGAGTGTTGGGTAGAAGCCAACACAAGACTCAAAAATCGGAATGAGAAAGAGCACAATCAACACAACAGAGTTTACCGAGGTTCGGACAAAATATTTGCCCTACGTCCCCGTTGAGCTCTCTCACAAGAAGCTCTTTTACTATTAGATCAAAAATTACACCCTCACGACTCACAAACCCAGAGAGATTAACAATCCACACGAAAATAATTTCAAGAAAGAATTCTCAGAACGTTTACAAGAGAAAAACCCTAAAATGCTCTCTGTTTTCTCTTAGCAACCAAAACGCCCAAATTCTCTCTTTCTCTCACTACAAAGTTGTTTTCAACTTTCTCTCTCTGTTACAAAATGAATTGATGATCTCGAAGAAGCCACAATAGACTCTTATACTAATAGATAAAATAGCCAGCATCGGCTCACTAAGCCATCCACTTGTGCACTTGTGATTGGCTTTACACAGGCTCTTCTTCCTTGTAAACGGCATGTCGTTTTGATCTAATAATAAAGTTGCTAAGTAGATTGTTGTCGTTTTACTTGGAATTACTCCTTCAAGGAGGAGATAAAAAAATGTCAATGTGGTACTGATTGCTTCTTTCCTATGAACGAATAATACAGACTTCTAGAGAATTTTACTAATAAGTCAAAACTCTAAGCACTTGCAAATTTTATAGAGAGTTTCTGCGGACATGTTTATTAATTTCTCCATATCATTATCAATATCAGCTAGTTGGTACTTTATACATCTAATGCACAATGAATATAGCAAGCACTCAAAAGAATTCAATTAAAAATTTGAAAAGCACTATTACGCCACAAAAGGCTCCGAGCCAAACTAATACAATTTGACTGGTCGATCAGATGATCGGAATGAATTTCTACTGTACATTTTTTTTATTAACTTTTCTCGATCAATCTTAAAAAAAAAAAAAAAAAAAAAAAAAGATTTGTTTTTATAGCCAGCTGGTCCACCATTAAAAACGCGTGGAATATACTTGTTAACTAGTGTTTGAGGTCGCAGGGAGGTACAACTTTTCGTACACAATTTAAAAAAAAAAAAAGAAGAAGAAAGAAGCCTAAAGTGACACTAGATGACTAGAATTTATCTTTTATCTTATTCTAAGAATTCTAAGATAGCAATATGCATTTCATGTGCCTTTGTGTGATGAGTAATAAAACAAAAAGTTTTCCTGGTCGGCCTCTTATTAATAACCACAACCCACCAATTTCATGTGTGAAAAAGTTCGTGAAGGCCCCATAATTACAAGGTTCTATTGGTCGTTGAACAGCTACAAAGAGAGAGAGAAAAAAAAGATATATACCAAGATCTTAGTGATTTGGTATTAATGTCTAAGATACTTAGGTAAAGGAATTGATTAGTACTTATGCTAGATGTTGATAGAGAGGAGGTTGCGGCGAAGTATCAGGTATTAATTAAATAAAGCTGATTATCATACTTGATTAATGGTTTTTTGTTAGCGAGCTAGCTAGTGATAGATGCGTTTAACAAGCTAGACCATTATATTTATTTTATACGCAATGTTTAATTTGTATTGGGTAAATGTATCCGCAGCTGACAAAGATCAAAAGTGCGTAATCAAATTGTATTCTCATGTGTTAATTATTAGTTTATCACAACTGAATAAGTAGGTAAAGTTCATGTTATTTAACTAAAGTTAGCTATAGATTATAATGTTCTTTTTTCTCCCTTTCATGAATGGATTTGGGACTTTCTTTAGTTACATTTTCCAACACTAACTACAAACAATTGTGTCTTTTCAAGCCAAAACTTTTTAATAATTTATGAAGATGTTGTTTTAAAGTATGTCCTTTGTGAAAATGTAGCTTTTTTTAAAAAAAAAAATGAAAAAAATGTAACTTCTGGGAATTGGCATATACAATAAATTGTGTCTATAAATCTTGTCCAAATACGCAACTAACATCAGCCGCTGAAAGTGCTCATATCGAATGCTTGCAAAAAGCAAGAGAGATATTATAAAATTACTAAAATTAGCATCAACATTGAAATCTATATGTATAGACTACAGTTCTATCAGAAAGTTTTAGACAAACATTGGAATCATTCGAGAAAACGTGATCACACTACAGAAACAGTGTGGCCAGGAGTCCTAAAAGAAATTTAAAAGGGGGAAAAAAACGACAACATAAGGTGGTATAATGCGACTTGCCCACTAGGAAGAGGTGGTTTATGTCTGATTATTATTATGTTCCACTTAATAAGTAGATTCTCATTCTTTGACTGTTTTCAGAGATTTCCTCCGAGAGTGAATTTACTGGCTAATTACTCATTATATGGAAGATAGGCAAGGCCATTTATCATTATAAGCTAGCTTCTCGTTCATATCATGTAATTTTCACATAGATCAACTAATTAGTATAGCAAGTTTACAATTCTATTAATCCGCATGTGTAGTACTTGTATAAATTCAAGCATATATATAGTAATACCATACTCAAATGTAATTAAAACAGATATTCAAATTATAAGATTCAATAATGGCCTTAAATATGAATTATCATCATCATCATCAATACACATGTTGAACTTAATTAATTTTGGCAATATTTGGAACCATATTTTTTGTGGTCCACTAGCTAGCCAATGACCGATCGAATGTTAATCCAAAAGGCTAGCACTGGTGATTAATGCCCTAGTTGTGACGGGATTATGGTCTCTCAACTAACAAGATATAGACCATATAGACTATCACATAATAATTAGTGGAGGACTATATACCAAGTTATGCTAGTATTGACCTAGATGATGATATTAGTACTTGTGCACGTAGTACTACAATATATCAGCTTCCAATGAAATTGGGTGTAGTGGATTAACGGGCATCGCGTAGATTTATAATTATATTGTTGCGAAAAGACCATTCTCCACGTTATATATATATATATATATATATATATATTT
>NW_010358172.1:761880-768640 GCF_000414095.1 Morus notabilis | reverse complement strand
CGTTATATATATATATATATATATATATATTTTTTTTTTTTTGTGTGTGTGTGTGTGTGTGTGCATCAAGGTACCTTCTCGTGCCATGCAAGCGTGTTCCACTACCTACAATCACTAATTCATACACAGAATATATATGAGAGATACAATGCACACGCAAATATTAACAAATTATTAATATATTATATGTTATTTATCAAAATCAATATTATTATTGTCTCAAGTTTTTAGGCCATATCTTGTCTGGTTGAAGTGGAAATGGCCTGTCCACTATAGGAGCTTAGACTATTACATGTATCCTCCCACTTTTGACGTTTCGTGAGAAAGCTATGTGTGTGTGTATATAAGTGGTTTCTCGGATCAAAATTTATCAACAACAAAGTGAGAATCCTATATTCAGTACACAAAACTCGATAAATAAGCTGCAAAAAAGTTGGAAATCTCAAGGAAGATCAGTGTGAAGAGAAGCCTATTTTTTTTTTAAGGCCAAATGGATTCAACTCATGTGACAATATCCATTTCACATTTAGAGTCGCAGGTTGAACCAAAACCTCCAAGTAAAGAGGAAAAGAAGGAGCCAAAAGCACTTTCTTTTGTCCACAATATTGTTTCCCATACGAGAGAGAAGATCACAAGCAATAAGCAAGACGTCAGAAAGCTGATTCACAGCGCCAAAGTTGGAATTGCTCTTGTTTTGGTGTCGCTTCTTTATCTGCTTGATCCTCTCTATGATCAAGTTGGAGACAACGCCATGTGGGCTATAATGACTGTGGTGGTCATCTTTGAGTTCTACGCAGGTAATTATTATTATTATTTTTTTTTTATCAACACTTAACAAAATACTGGACGGTTTCTGGTCAATAGATATAAAAGGAGATTTTTTCTTCTCTTTTAGTGTCATGTCCATTTTATTTTTATCGTTTGCTTTTGTAAAAAGAGATTCATTCTCTTTTGGTGTCATGTCTACTTTACTTTTCTCGTTGTTTTTGTGAAAGGAAATATGTATTAAACGTGACAATATTATGATTAATTACATGTCTCAGGAGCTACACTTGGGAAGGGCTTAAACCGAGGAATTGGCACTATATTAGGAGGAGGATTAGGGTGTTTGGCTGCATATATTGCTCAAGAAGTTGGTGGGACTGGCAACTCCATAATCATTGCCATCTCTGTATTTATCTTCGGTAAGAACTACGACGTATATGCACATAGCTCCAATATTCTTGGAAGTAGTTGAACATGTACGTACATGTAATATATGTCAATTTACTGCTAAAACAAAATTACGAGTACTAAGTTGTCTGCCCAAATTTGATGGAACTATTAGCTAGAAACTAGTTGAATATGTACGTACATGTAATATATGTCAATTTACTGCTAAAACAAAATTATGAGTACTAAGTTGTCTGCCAAATTCGGTGGAACTATTAGCTAGAAACTTTGCATAATCGCACTTCCATTTTTTTAGAAAAGGGTGCGCCACTTACGCCGCCACACGTAATAAACTCCAGATTTTTATAGTGCTTGATCACTAAAATCAATCATATTTGTCGCTAACGAAAGGGCACTAATTAGTACTAGTGTGTGTGTGTTTATGAACTGGCCATACGTCTAGTGGTCATACCCACCACAACATTTGTGATGTTTAGTATTGTAGTGATGACCTCAAGCATTTTTCTTATAAAAATCGGTTTCGAGAAAACATCATGTCACTTTGGATCACGAGATATTTCCCACCCCCACCACCACCATGCATCATCATCATCATCGTCATTCAAATAAGAGTTAGGAAATTATTTATACATCCTCCTCATAGCTCCACCGAATTTTTGTTATAAAAAGATTGGTTATCTTTTTGATATATCATTAGGAACAAATCTATATCTTGTTGGACGTAAAACTAATTAAAACGGTTGTTAACGAAATAATCAACTGTGTTGATAAGGTGCGGGCGCGACATACACTAGATTGGTGCCGAAAATAAAGAAGAGACACGACTATGGATTGATGATATTTATCTTAACGTTCAATCTGGTGGCCGTGTCTGGTTTGCGTGCGGAGAAGGTGTTGGAAATAGCCCGAGAACGCCTCTCAACGATAGGAATGGGCTTCGCCGTTTGCGTGTTCATTAGCTTGGTGGTCTTTCCCACATGGGCTAGTGATGAACTTCACGACTCTACTGCCTCCAAATTCCAAGACCTTGCCGAATCTCTTCAAGGTAGGTTCGTTACTCTCTCATCCAAACCAAATTCAAATGAAAAATGGTATATTCATTCCAATGGACGTAAAAATATTTCCTATCGCTCACAAAAAAGTCGGTCCCATTAAGTTGGGTCCACCTTATATGAATAGCGGAGTTTTAACGTACGAGGATGAATAGAAGTGCTCGATTTAAATTGGAATCCTTAATTTCGCTTATTTTTTTTTAAAGAAAAAAAGATCCACTTTCATGAAAATATTGTTGGCGTATGTATAGTACTACTCCTCATGATGCTTAATCTTGTCAGCAAAATTATTATTAAATATTATTTTGTTAAGGTTGTCAGTGATCAATACTTCGATTAAAATATAAGCATTCGGAATAATAGAGTCAATAGTAAATGCAACTAGGATAATTGAGACGTAGCTCAAAATTATTCTTATTTGAGTATCTAATTTGCTACCTTTTCCCCTAAAATATTAAAGAACTTGGATTAAAGTAATGACGCTCATAGTGCAAATTAATTAAGTGTTTAAGTTTAGTATTATATCATATTTCCAATGTTGCTTTCTTTAATAAAGCTACTTAATTATTCTCAAAAAAAAAAAAATAAAGCTAATTAATTACGTTGGATACGTGTAGGATGCATGGAGGATTACTTCAGATTAGCAAACGAAAAGGAAAACGAGCCAAGCGCCAGCAGTTTCAGTAGTTGCAAATCAGTGCTAAATTCAAAAGCAAAGGATGAGCTACTGGTATTAAGCAAGATTAATTTCATCTCTAAATTATAAATTATTAAGCATTTGGAAAAAGTTTCATTAAAAAAAAAAAAAAAAGTGAAAAGGCAATATTTCTTTCCATGTTATAATTAGTTTAAGTAATATTTCAGGCTAACTTTGCAAAATGGGAACCATGGCATGGGAAATTTGGACTTTACTACCCTTGGGGAAAGTACTTGAAACTCGGAGAGCTCCTCAGAGAGCTAGCGGCCTCTCTTGTTTCCCTCAAACATTGTCTTCAATCCCCTCGACAGGTACACCTATGAAGATTAACAATATTTCAATTCAACCAATACAGAATTCACTTATTTTAACACAAGAATTTACGTAATTCTGCATGAAAGTTTCTAATTCATTAAGACGCTAGAAGGAATTAGGATCAACTGACATAGAATATTTAATGATAAATACGAAAATTGTTTGAGGAAATTGGCTAATTACATTGTAATTTTATTGACAATATTAGCCCTCAACAACCCTGAGGCAATCAATTAAAGAGCAATGTGAGGAAGTGGGGTGTTCACTTGCATGGAGCCTCAGGGAGCTTGGGGACAGCATAAAGAAGATGAGAAAATGCCAGCAGGCAGAGCTAATAGCCCCGAAAGTGAAGGCGATGAGAGTAGAGCTGAGCTCCGCCGTGTCTGCGAATTCCAAGCTAGGACAGACGGAGAACATCGACGCGCTCGCAGTCGCAAGCTTTGTCTTCTTGTTGATGGAGGTAGTGGAAAAGGTTCAAGTATTGGCAAAGGAGGTTGAAGAACTTGGAGAACTTGCTGGTTTCCTTACTTCTGCTCACTAGCAGTACTCTATCTATTTCTTATATATACATCTAGCTATTTATATGTATATCTATGTATATAATGTATCAATTTACGTATTGGCGTAAATAATTAACCATTTGGAGAACTTTGGGTTGGGGCCATATAGAAGGATATTTACAGATAATATGTAAATGGTGAAAAAAAGAAAAAAGGGGTATATATATATATATATATATATATATATACAGCATGATTTAGAGACTAAACCCTTTAGGCCGTTACAAATCTACCTGTGTCTTCTACTTAGTCAGAACATCGCAGCTGTTGCACACTAAAATTTTGTCAAAGTAAAAGTGAAGTATAAATATATCGAACTTTGTTTTCGTTATTATCAATACGTACAGATATATATACATATACATATATATATATATATATTTGAATTTTGAACATTGAGCATTTCACCCCTGTTTATTTATTTGTTTACGTATACAGAACAGATGGTGGTCGTAAATATCCATTAAAGTTTCATAAACGACTCCAACAAGTGAAAAAAAGAAGTAAATGTTGGAGGCCAAGCTTGAAGCTGGTGGGGATTTAGTGAGTTTGAAAGAAAAAACAGAGTATTAGCCCTTTGTATTAACCAACTATGGGACAGAGATCTGAACATGCACAGTAAAATTATTGTAATTTGGCATTAATATCAAGTGATATGGTCCAAAGCAAAGAAAATAGAAGTCCAACTTATATTTCTCATCCTTCTAGAGGTGAAGACGTTATCAGGATCGGTTAAGCCTATTAGCTAGCTAGCTGCTAGTGCATGTTTAAGACATGCCAAACTATGTTTATATACATTAATAAAATGCCTCTAAGGAAAAAAAAAAAAAAAAAAAAGAAAAAAAGAAAGACAAAGAATGAAAGAAAAGAAAAGGACATACAAGATAATGGTCAAAATAGTAACCAATCATATCAGACAAAAAACGGATTATCAATATTGTGATGCATGTTGATGGAAAAACCAATAACATTTCTAATAGTATATGATAGTTTTGTCAAATCCAATTCCGATGAGGGCAAGAAAGGAAAAAGAGAGAGAGAAAAAAAAAACAACAGAAAAACGGGCGTTCTTCTAAAATTTTTAGCAATAGTAGTTATCATGGAATTCTTGTGCATTTCTATAATGGTCAGAAGCAGTCCAGATACTAAAGTTAAGAAATTTCTGTGCAACTTAAGCACGTACAAGGCGGGTGATCCTTTTGCAACTAGTCTAGCTTATGTTCTCGACGAATTGAAGTTTGCAACTCCAGATCACGAGAATTATGATTTTATTTTATTTTTTGATATTTATCCTAACCCTAATGCTTTTGCATATGGGCATGATTCTTGTGACCAAGACCTCACAAGCTCAGACTGCTCCGAGTGTTTCAGTGCTGCCAAGAAGGTCACTGTACGATCATGTCCGAATCGGATTGGGGCTCAAGTTGTGCTTCTTGATTGTGAAATTAGGTATGAGCAATACCCATTTTCCAATTAAAAGGAGTGAACAAGAAAAAGAAAGTAAGTTCGTGCATTTTAGTAGGAAAAGATCAATTATCCTATCCAATTGAGGTTGCCACAGTGTGTGCGCCAGTGTTATCAATAAATGTGGACTGTTGGACGTACTCTTTTGCTCACTCTGTGTTCTCCACTTTTTTATTTTATTATATATTTTTGGCATCTTGGAGAGACAGCACTGTATTAGTGCTTGCTGGGAAATGAAGAATTCAATCCACTCATGTTTAGTAATAAGATTATGAATGATTGGGAGCATTATTGTCAAATCAAAGCGAACGAAAATTGACACTTTGATTCCAAGGGGAAACGGATAAGTGATAGTCCAGGTACCCCAGAAGGATTGCTCTTCTTTTTATACATGTCCACGATCGATACTAAAAGGGATTAGTGGTGCTGAATGGAGTAGGTCCCATAATATATAACTCACGGATAGAGACAACTTTCTATTAGTTGTGTTGCTTAATGCCAATAAAACGTCCAATCCTTTTTTCGTACTTATGTAACATGATTATTAAGAGTGTGCAAATATCTTTCTTTCAAACATAATTTCTAAGAAAAAGACGAAAATAGTAAAATTAATCCTCAAATTCCTACCACAAACAGCATTAATATGATGGAGTATAAAATATGTCCAGGTTTCTTTTGAATTGGAAATACATGAACAAAATGTCTGAATATACCTCGACCTTTCTCCTTGGGCCACAAACATTGTTCTGACTTGAGAAAACAGGGTATGACAACTTAGGTCTCGTTCATTTCACCGATTCGAGTTTTCAGTTTTAAGTTTCTACAATAAAAAGCTCTCAGAAAATGTCACATCTAACTTTTTCTGCTACAGTGAAAAGCTCTCAAAAAATGTCACATCTCAGCTTGAATTGAAAACTCAAATCTGCGAAGTGAACGAGGCCTTAGTATATAAACACATAACGTGTGCTTCAGTTTCATGCCTTAGGGCTTAGACAGTTCCCGCTTGAGTAAGAGTGCGTAAAGAAGCTCATTCCACGAATCGGGCACGCCGGGCAAGCACCAGTGGCTGCAGTCTTGGTGGTGTAATGGCTCATTCTCCTGCCGGACGTTGTATATCGACGGATGTCCATCTTTTCTCCTTGTTGTCATGTTTGTCACGCTCAACACATCCACTTTATTTGGGCGCTGTGATAACACCTCCATTACTAGCTTTGTAATGACTGAGAAAATTTCAGACTTTAAATAATACAATTTATTTATTTAAGCCAAGGATTTTCCTAGAAATTATTATGTGACTGAGGATTTATGGGAATCAATATATGTATTCCTAAATTCTGTAGCAGATTTCATGTTAAGTTCATGTTTTCGATCAAGTAAATTCGATCGATAAATTCTTGCCGTACTTTAAGGCGGAATAATTTTCAGTACAAGTATAGTTTGAGAATCTTAATTTCAAGAATCTCCAAACACAGCATGATGTTAGCAGCGTAAAAAAAAAA
>NW_010358172.1:758329-758514 GCF_000414095.1 Morus notabilis | reverse complement strand
ATGTATGTTTAAAAAGTATACGTACATATGTATGTTAAGAAAACTGAGGCTGTAGCTAATAACCCTAGGTTTGAGTATTTAAGTTTTAGAACGTTGCAACAGTGCATGCAACAAATAAACGAATTTTAAACATGACGATTTAAATGATTGATTTTAAAAGGACTTTAAGATGTACTTGAATTTAA
>NW_010358172.1:751952-758288 GCF_000414095.1 Morus notabilis | reverse complement strand
TTGAATTGGCTAGTTTTAGAAAGGCTTTTAAAGAGTATTTGAAACAAGAGTTCAAACACAGCTCCATTTGAAAAATATTTCTAGAAGGTTTTATCTTAATTGAAATTAAGAAAAGCTTTAAGAAATTCAGTGATTTATTCTTTTGAAATTATTGTTACGAATTATGAAAGTATTCATTCTTATGTTTAAAAAAAAAAAATGTTCCGCAAATTTTAAGAAATGCCAGTAAGTACAAGTTAAAGTTTAAGTTACAGTGGCGGCCTCATAGGAGAGTCGTCACAAGCTTAACATAAGAAGATTGACCAACCAATGAGCCTAAATTAGGTTGCATTTCCCAGTGACACCCACATATATATATATATATATATTAGTGCTCATCCACAGATAATTTATATATAAGGTTTTCAAGTGAATAAAAGGAGAGTGAAAGTAGTAGTGTAGTAGTCAACCTGAAATGACTTGGAGAATAGGTTCGAAAAAAGACACGAGTCTTGTTTGCGTCTAATTGTGTATTAACCCAATTAACCATTGTTTCAATCGATCTTTGGTAGGCAGTTTTAATACTCATGTTCATCTTCAACTTGTTCCCTTCTTGGAAGTAACCGCCCCTGGTAATATACATATGGAGGCACACAACTCGAAATATTACAATTGTATCGAGTTTAAGAGGATGAACTAGCAAAGACTAATTACTTTGTCCCTCAAATAAAACATTCTTGAAATAAATACTATTCAATCAAATAACTGAACAAGCCCACAACTCCGGGTGAACACATTACCATTATTTCTCAGGAAATGTTTTAGTATTTGTTAGGAGGCTTCAAACAAAGCTAATCATGTCTTAACAAATGATTTATTCACGATTCTACAACATGCTTTTTAAGTTTATTAACATTATACATTATGCGTGTTCTCAATATTGTACCTTTAGCTTTTAATTTATATACCCTTTATTGGTCAACTAATAGTCTTGACCACTTGAATGACGAACTACATATTTAAAATTATTATCAACTTGTTCACTCTAGATCCCGTAACTAGTAAAATTGTCATTTAAGCGATTTAAGTAATATTTGATCGTAGAAGTTATCAATTTGATATGCAATTGAATTCGAAGAGTACCACATTGAGAGCATCTAAAATATCTGGTATATATTTTCAATAACATGGCGATATTTTGTGTATTTTCTCATAGACATATATATGTATATATGGCTATATATATTTCTATATATGCTTACGCTCTTAGAGTCTTATGGTAAGTCCACCAGTGTCCAGAACTGAGAATCACTATATCAGCATCTCTCCAGAGTCTGGAAGCCCAAGACATTTGATCTACTCTCAAACTGAACCTAACCCTCGGGGGAGACCGCGGTGGAGGACGGCCCTGCACCACTAGAAATGGTGATCTGAAGTACTCAATAATGCAGTTGAAGTCATCAAACTTGAAGACCAAGTGTCCCTTATGCTTGGTGATGGGATTCCCATTCACTTCATAGATTGAGGACTTGTTAGAGACAGCAACGGAAAGCACGCAGAGGAGGGATTCCCAGTGATTCCTCGCAATCGAGTCGCCGGCGAATACAACGCGCTTGTTCCTGATCAGCTTTTCTAGCATCGTCCCTGCATCAAATCTTTTATCCACGATATAAAAGGAAAACAACCTCACTGTCAGATTCTCTCCTCTTATATAACTGGTTATTATAAATTTCAAATTCAACTCCACTAGCTTTTGTTTTCATTATTGTATTTATTTCTAAACGTTGCTCTTTAGTATGGTTAGCTGTTTTTATTCACCATCTCCTAATCTAATTACTACAGGACAGATTAAATAAACAGTGAGCATAAGAAGCTTAAGACCATTTGGTCTGGTGACAATATTGTAGATTCGATCCTATCATGTAAATTTAGCATTCTATTTAATCTCTCCCAATTTAATCACTGCAAGAAAGAGAGATTTTGCAAGAAATTTCTAACCCGAGTGTTTTCTTGTAATTATAAGATATATAAGATTACCTTTGAAGAAGGTCAAAAAGAGGAGAAAGAAAAAGGGCACAAAAATAAATAACGAAGAAACAACAACACCTGGGCAAGTTACAATCTTTGGGCTGGCAACGCCACTTGGTATAGAAGTTGTTAGGCCTTCCATGCTCAGAGCACCTGAAACCTTCATCAACAAAAGGGCAGTCTTGGGATTTATACAACGGATAATTCTCGTCCCACACCCAATTCCCATCAAATATATCACATTCACCACCACCTTCTTCAAGAAATCCCACCCGTCCATTCCCACGAACCGACGGACGTACCGACGATGATGAGCCATTCGTAATTTCGATATTGCTCCAACGAGCTAAGTTAGTAGTACTAGTTTTGATGCCAGTTTCCGAATCATTCAAGTAGAAGAAGCTGCCAATGAAGAGGAGAGTGACGAAGAACAAGGCAAGACTCGCTAGTGATGGCACGAGAAAATTGAAGAGTTTGAACTTCTTCAACTGAATATCCGACTTCTTTGAGCCCTCTGAAACAGTTGTGATATTTCCCATTATGGCTCAAAAGGCAAAAGCCAAGCTTCAAGCAAGGTTAACAAGTTCATGGTATTCAAATAAAATTAGTCTTTTTATATCATGGTGTGATGTATACTTGATTTGCATTCAGTATAGGAAGGAGAAAAATGGATAACAAAACTAGAAAACGAAAGCATTCGAGATCGTCTGATCACATTTTTTTTAATCAACTTAATGTCTAATCAAGACGTTAATGGCGGGTCTAAAAGAGAAACGTAATTCGAATGCATACTTTACTGTCTTTAGTATTAACGTTCTTAATCAGATTTCCAAATTGATAAAATAGACTAAAACGACATTCATGTTTTCTGCGCGGAGAGCTAGACATAAGTGGAAAGACAGGTACGTATATATAGGGACATAAATTGACTTGTTATAAAATTGGTATAATTTGCTGGGTTTTCACACGTCATGTATTTTACTAAAACACCCTTAAAATTATTGAGGAGGCACCACATGCGAAACTGACCCAACACACTTCAGGAATCCAACTTGACCCAAAAGGTTAACCTATTAGGTCTTGGGTCCTTTTATGTATATAAACGAATTAAAGTTTCGAGTAGCCGGCACATCCAAGCATCATACTCCAAATAGGAGCCAACTCAAGCATGAAAAAGAGAGCCGAAACCATGCGAGTCCACCAAATGTTCCACCATCCGCGCACCTGCGAGAATACTAACTCTCCACGGGAGGTAATGTGAAAACTCTAACCGAGTGTGATCGCTTGATCCATACGAACCATCGGTTCTGATACCAGTTGTTGAGGAGACACACATGTGAAATTGGCCCAACACACTTCAAGAACCCAACTTGACTTAAAAGGTTAACCTATTAAGTCTTAAGTCCTTCTATATATATAACCACTTCATATTCTCATCCACTTTCTCTGTGGGACAACACACACTTTTCTCAACAAAAAAAATATTCTTGTGAGTATGTGTGTGATATTCAGCCCATTTATTTGATGATAGAATGACCAATCATGCGTTTATATAGTAGTCAAAGTTCTAAAAGTAAATATTGGAAGGTGCAAGTGAGACTCATATATTTTCGGTAATTTTTTTTGTGAAAACAACGCTCTAAAAAAAGTATTACAGGTTTGCTAACCTAATTAAGTTATTTCAGCAGCCAAAAAAAAAAAAAAAAGTTAAGTTAACCAATCATTGGCCTCCAATGAAATGTTTATACACAGAGGGGGTAAAGATTAGTCTTTTGTAGTCAACGAAATTCCTGTGAGAAAAAAACAAGAGCATAAAGATAGAAATAGCAAGGGTCAATATCGTACCAACCAAGTAAAGACAAGAAAACTGTAACTTATTCAAATGCGGGTGGAAAAACCAATAGGACGTCTCATATATGAAAGCTAACCTTATCAAAAACCCAATTTCTGTTGGTATATATGCCCATAAATCAAATAAGATGTAAATATTTTGTTAATTATCAATAAAATGAGGAATTTTTTTAATATTATTTTGCATGCATGTGATGTTTTAAAAATATCAAAATCCCTCGATTATTTTAAATGTAACTTTAAACATTGTATATAAGTGTTATATGCAGAAGATAATGTTTGAAGTAAAATAATCTAAACTTGTCCGTAATTATAAATTAAAGTTAGGATCTTTAATTTAAAATTACTAATGCGGTTCATTACATTCTGAATGAAATAATCTTATCCTAGATTGTTAATAATGAGATTATTAGAATGAAAGCATTTTATGTAATATGATTACATAGGACCGGAACGTAATTAATTATGAATCTCTAATAAATTTCGTTATTAAATAGAGTATTCAATATTAATAAATGATGATCACCTATGAATTAATCTTAATTCTGAGTAATTAATAGACTCCTATTTATGATATTATGTTCTTTGACATATTGAGTAATGACACATGTGAATAGTGTCAAAGTCTTGGTATATTGGGAGCATAGTAAAATAAATAGCCGGGAATATTAATTTATAAGATGAAATCCATTCCTTCATAATGAATTAGATGGACGATTCCCATAAGTGTTGATTCGGGGCTTGAATAATAAGAGCGCTCAATTTTATGATTGGATCATAAAATATATTATTCATTAGAGGATCAATGGTACTTATGGAGAAAGATATAATTAAGGTAGTCAACGAAAAATACCTAGCTTTAATTATAAACCGTTTATGGAGGATTAATTCGTATGTAGTGACTATATCAATGGACAATACAAATTCCGTGAACATAATTGTTTTATAATTTTAAGAGTGCAACTCTAAATTTATAGTGGAGTAATTTGGAATTCATAATTTTGATATATTAATTGATTCATTAATTAGGTGTTAATTAATTGTCAAATTTATTGGAGCTTAAAATTATAATGTCCATAGTCCCTCTCAACGGCTCCATAAGATTAATGTGAACTGAATATATCATATTTGATTATGATTATTAATTTAGAATTGAGAATTCTAAATACACATATATTAATTAATTTGATTAATTAATATTAAAATTATTTTTAAATTATTTTAAATTAATATAGATGAATTTAGTCACTTTTATAAAAAGATAAATTTTTTTTTACCCTCCATGTTTTTTTTCTTCTCTCCCTCGTTAATGTGTGTGTGTGTGTGTATAAGAAAGGAAACATGCAGCTAAAGCGCACGTTTCCTCACTCAAAAAAAAGAGGGAGTGGGAGAAAACATGTTGTTGCACGTTTCCTCAGCATGAGGAAAAAAAGAGTAAATATGTGGCTGCACATTTTTGTTTTGGTTTTTCCTCAAAGAAAAGAAGAAGAGAGAAACGGGAATAAAAAGTAAAAACCAAAGAAAATCTCTTGAGTGTTATTATATACTTTTGAGAAAAGTGAGTGATAACTATAGGTAGTCTTCCTATTTATCCATCTCATGTCACTACAACAAAAAAGGCCATTTGCGACGACATTTTTTGCGACGACGACATTTGTCGTCGCAAATAATAAAATATTTGTGACGACATGTCGTCGCAATTACTCCCCGTTTAAAAAAATAACCATGTCGTCGCTAAAAACCTAAATGTCGTCGCAAATAATTTTGGAGCGCAAATTTTAATGGCGCGGATTTTTGCCGCCAAGGTAATCCATTTTTTACGACGACATTTTCCATTTATTTGCAACGACAAAGTCGTCGCAAATAATTTTATGTTATTTGCGATGACTTTTTCTCTTTGTTGTCGCAAATAATCTTTTCAAGATTTCACCAAAAAACTAAACGCGGGAAAAATGATTATTTGCGACGACATTTTCCATTTATTTGCGACGACTTTGTCGTCGCAAATAATCTTTTCAAGATTTCACCAAAAACCAAGCGCGGGAATTAATGATTATTTGTGACGACATTTAAACTTATTTGCGACGACATTGTCGTCGCAAATAAGTCTGATCTAATATACCCTATCTTCTTCCTCTTCATTTTCTCCCGCCGCTTTCTATCTCTCTCTTGCTAAGTCTCTCTCTCTCTGCCTCTTCTTCCCCTCGCCGCCGCCGCCACCGGCCCTCTTCTCTCTCTTCCCTTTTCTCTCTCTCTCTTCCCTTCTTCTTCTCTCTCTCTCTCTTTTCTTCCCCTCTCCAGCCGCCGCTCCCGTCGCCCCGCCCCCGCCACTCCTCTCTCCTCTCCTCTCCTCTCTCTCTCTTCCCTTAGTGAGGTATCTCTCTAGTTCGTTTTTATTCCTATCGATTTTAAATATAATTTCTTTGTTGTTTCTAAAAATTATGGAAAATTTGTGCAGGAGCTGGGGCATTGTAGGGT
>NW_010358172.1:748327-751763 GCF_000414095.1 Morus notabilis | reverse complement strand
GAGAGCTTCGATCAAACAGCTGATGGGTGCCATTTCAATACCAAAAGTTGTCGCCGTTCCCGTGGAGGTTGTAGGGCGCGAAGAGAGCTTCGATCTTGTAATGACTGAGAAAATTCCAGACTTTAAATAATACAATTTATTTATTTAAGCCAAGGATTTTCCTAGAAATTATTATGTGACTGAAGGATTTATGGAATCAATATATGTATTCCTAAATTCTGTAGCAGATTTCATGTTAAGTTCATGTTTTCGATCAAGTAAATTCGATCGATAAATTCTCGTCGTACTTTAAGGCGGAATAATTTTCAGTACAAGTATAGTTTGAGAATCTTAATTTCAAGAATCTCCAAACACAGCATGATGTTAGCAGCGTAAAAAAAAACGCACTGACATTTTTAAAAAAAGAGAAAATCCTTAATTGCCAGACAGCTAGGTTAAAGTCAGAAGATAAATACCCATAGTAGAAGGGTATAATGTGAACTCGGGAGTTGACACCGTCAGAAACAACGTCATTTCTGAAAATTAACGCAGGATAGTTAAATTTAGAATTTGTTCAGTCTAGAATTAATTTCAAGACTGTAAACAGTTCAAGATATTACGCGAATAAGAATTTAATGTGATATCCAAAGCAGTCAAGGATTTAACATTTAACTGTAAATAAGCAGTAGAAAAAGGAACCGTCAGAAATGGAAACGAATTCCTGTCAGTTAAGTTACTCTCTTATAGTCAGTATAATTTTTATCAGTTTCAAAGGGAAACTTAAGAAAGTGGACAAGAGTACAATGGGGTAGGTGAGATTTTTTTCTCTCTCTTCCTCCACTTGGCCGGCCATGCATGAAAAAATAGAGCCAAACCTTTGGCTAGTGGAGTGTGCTAGAGGACTTTATGTTAAGGTGATGTGATGTTAGTGGTTGGAGGGGAATTAATGGCAAAGTTGCTTCTTCTTTTCTCCTTCCAAAACCGGCCAAGAAAGGGGGATTTGAACCAAAAATTTGGTTGAATGATAGAGTGGAATTGGTGTTAAAAAAATAATTTCCAAGTTGCCTATAAAAGGAACCAACATAGGATAAGCTTCATTTTTTTTTCTCCTAGCTTTTTCCCCACTCAAAAATCCGGCCACCCTACAACATTTCCTCTCAAATATTTTCCTCCACTTTTCCAATCTTGAGCCACTAGCAAACCATAGAAGAAGAAGAAAGAGATCAAAGGGTCTAGGAGGAGACTAGTCAAGCATTCCTCCAAGGGTAAGGAAACTCTAAACCCTCTCTTTTTATGTTTTAGTAAAGTTTGAAATGTAGAAATATTCCTCTTAAATTTCCTTATACTTTCTAGTTCCAAGCCATTAACAAATCTTAGAGGAGTTCAAAGGTTTTCAAGGGAGAGAGAGAGTTCTTCAAAGGTAAGTTCTCAAACTCTTTTCTATTTATTTCTAGCCAACCTTAAGCTTGGATTTATAGATGTAAATTTGTGGTTCTTGAGGAAGATGTGTTGTAATAAGGGTGTGTGAGTTTTATGTTAGTTTTGTGAGTTATGAGATTAGTTTAATGTGGTATGATTATGCTTGATTTAAGTTTGCTTATTTCCGGTTAGAGGAAAAATTTCCCGTCACTTTGAACGCGAAAATAAGAACCCTAGAGCGAGATTTTTCAATGTTTCAAAGCTTGAACTTATAGCCCTCGATGTTTTGAACATTTTCTATGACTATGACAAAACCCAATTTTAACTCTAAAAGCAAGTTTGAAGCCAGTTTGTAAAAACGGACGGACTGTCAAACACAGTTTCAGAAATAGAAAAAGGGGCGATTGCTACAGCAATCCTACAGCATTTTTAAAAGAAGATTTGTTGCAGCATCCTACAGCATTTTTAAAAGAAGATTTGTTGCAGCATCCTACAGCATTTTTAAAAGAAGATTTGTTGCAGCATCCTACAGTATTTTAAAAGAGATTGCTACAACAATCCTAAACCTTTTCTACAGCAATATTAGAAGATTGTTACAGCATCCTGTAACATTTTTAAAAGGATTGCTACAACCTTATTAAATGATTGCTACAACATTGCTATAGCAAAAGAAAAAAAAATAGCAGCCATTATTTTTAGCCAAACGAGGCCTTTAGAGGCTGAATTTTAACTTTATCCAAAAACGATAATTTTAGATCTCGACGAGTCGAAGAATTGTTGTGAAGAACGGATTTTCAAGAGCCAACTCTATGATGCAGTGAAATACAGATTTCAGAAACTGCACAGTTTTAACAAAACGAAACTAAAATAGTGACGTTTTTAACAAAAGGTTATCAAAGAATCCGAGATGTGGTTTCAGTAAAATAATATGGTTTTAGACCTCACTTTAATGAGGAACAGCCGTGAAGAAATATTTCAAGAAAAAGGGTTTCTACAATATAGTTTCACGGTGGTTTACAAGTCAACCGTAAAACGACTTGGGGAATAGTTTTCAAAAGTCGATATTCGAAAAGAGATTTTACAACGGAATTTTAGTGCTTGTAATTAAATGAGTGAGTTATCGTTTTATAAAAAATGAATGATAGTTCTTTTAAAAGCTTAATAGTTTTCGAGCAAAATATCTCGACGGGCACTTACAAGCCCAACACGATAGGTCCTTAGAATTTTGAGGATTTGATGTGAGTCCAACGCCCGCATTAATTTAAGAGACTCCGTTAGAGTTTAAATTTCAACGGCCTAAGAGCTAGAATGCCGTGAATAAGTTTCTAGGCCGAATTGGGCCTTAATAATATAATGAGTCCAATGAGGAAAAATTATGGAGAATAAGTTACTAGATTAGGTAAATGATTTTCAACCTAGACATAAGTATGTTAAGGGCAATTAAGGAAAATAAGATTTTGAGGATTTAATAAATTGATCCTTATAGTAAATTATCCTTCAGTAAAGGAAAGAAATACATGCCTTAAGTAAAGGGTTGGATTTCCTTCATAGGCTACTAAAATAAAATAGCAAATGATAGATAATCTCACACTCTCAATGGGTGTTGATTTTCAGAAGTAAGCAAGTAAGAGAATAGGCTGTTTGGCGAAAAGTGGATTCCAGCTCTGTAAATCAGGTAAGTAGGAATCTCGCCTACAGTATGAATAGATTTTAAAGAAAAAAAAGTTACACATGTTATATATGCATGTTTATGCTTTAAGTATTGTATGCGATGCTATGTCATGATGCATACACATAAGCAGCGCACATGAATTATATGTGTTCGAGTTAATTTAATGTTATGTATACTATGCTAGATCATACTACATACACTTAAGCAGTGCACATGAAGTATATGTGTTTGAGTACATTCCATGTTATAGTATGCTATGCTATGTCATATTGCATACACCTTAATAAGTCAAGAGGAACTTATAAGAATAATATCAGTTGAGCGCCGTACCAGCCTCCACAAGGGAGGTAACTCAAGCTCCACAAG
>NW_010358172.1:728294-748164 GCF_000414095.1 Morus notabilis | reverse complement strand
TGTAGGTAAGAAACCTATCAGCAATTCTTGAAGGGCAATGGCGAGCGGTGGACGAATGGTGGAGATGGGAATGGATACCGCTCACGCAGTTATTTTCCGCCGTAAGTTTAAGAAAAATCATGTATATGTCTATATGATTCAAAAGTTTCAAGTATGTATGTTTAAAAAGTATACGTACATATGTATGTTAAGAAAACCAAGGTTGTAGCTAACAACCCTAGTTTTGAGTATTTAAGTTTTAGAATGTTACAGTACATGCAACAAATAAATGAATTTTAAACATAACGATTTAAATGAGTAATTTTAGAAGGACTTTAAGATGTACTTGAATTTAAGATTTCTCACGAAATCCGTTTTAAAGTCAAATGAGATGGCCGATTAAAATGACTAGTTTTAAAAAAGCTTTTAAAGAGTATTTGAAACAAGAGTTCAAATGCTATTCCATTTGAAGGATATTCCTAAAAGGTTTTATCTTAACTAAAATTAAGAAAAGCTTTAAGAAATTTAGTGATTCACTTATTTGAAATTATTGTTACAAATTATGAAAGTATTCCTTCTTATATATAAAAAAAAAAAATGTTCTGCATATTTTAAGAAACCCCAGTAAGTACAAGTTAAAGTTTAAGTTACAGTGGCGGCCTCATAGGAGGGGCGTCACACGCGGCGAGCATTTTTTAAAAATTATAAAAAAAAAATAATTTCGGTTTTTTGCGACGACTTTTTTAGACTTGTTGTCACTAAAAAATAAGAGTATTTGCGACGACAATTTGAAATGTCGTTGCAAAAAATGATCATATGAAGAGAATTTTACAACGACGTATTAGCGACGCCTATCGTCGCAAATACAGAGTGTCGTCGCAAATGTATTTGCGACGACACTATGTCGTCGTAAAAAACATTTTTGCGACCAATTTTTTGCGCCGAGAAAGTTGTGACGACTAGTTGTCGCAAAAAAGTTTATTTGCGACGACATTCGGGTTTTTGCGACGACTTTTTGTCGTCGTAAAAACCCCTTTTTCTTGTAGTGTGTGTTGAGAAACTCATTAGAACGCCCACTCGTTCGAGTTCACGTTAATCCAGAGATACATTGAGAAAGAACCGTGATGTTCTTAAAATTTAAGAGCTCAAGACGGTATTGGAGGAGTTCAAGATTAACGTCTTAATCGAGTAACGGCATAATTAAAAGACATCTTCAATTACTATTAGCAAAAAATAAGTGTATGTATAGGGACAAAAATTGACTTATTAATTAGGCATAATTGGCTGGGTGTTTTCACACGTCCTATTTTAAAGGATTAAATCGGTGTTGTTAGTTTTAGATTTTTTTAATTTATGTCCTTTTATTTTATTTTTTATTTTGCTAAACTACGCTTAAAAAAATATTCATGTTGTACATTTGACGACAGACTAACCAATCACGCAATTAGTTAAAACGTTAAGTTAGTAAAACTTCGAAAAGTAAATGGTGGGAGTCCGGGAGACACACATCATGTGAGACTCAGATATATCCTCCATAATTATTGGATCTAGGTTTTCTATTCAATTTTTAGTGTCTGACCAATCAAATTATATCACATCATCTCATAATAAACACAAAAGAGTTAGTGAAAAAGTAGTTTAAAATTTTTTATAAAACATAACATGATATGATTGGTTAAACATCGATTAGGACACTAATGGTAAGTTTGGTTCATGTGCTCAAGTCAATGAACTTGATTTATTGATGAGAAATTTGTGAGAGAACCATTGGCGGAAATTCTTTTGATTTAAATTTTTTGTGAGAAAAAAATGGTATAACAAAATCAGAATCATAAATTTAACTACATCAATTAAGCAGATATCAAAATTAGACAGAGGTTATGAGTCCCTAATTATTAGTGAAAGAAGTTAAAAACCATTAAATGAAAAAGCATTAGGGGTCTGGTAACCTAATTAAGTTATTTCAGAAAAAAAGGAAAAAAACTAAATTAAGTTAACTAATCATTGGCCTCCAATAAAATGTTTATACACAGGGATTAAAAAAAGAAAAAGATTCTTCTTTTGTGTAACGAAATTCCTGTGAGAAAAAAACAAAAGCAAAAGATAGAAAAGGCACTGGTCAACATCGTTCCAATCAAGTAAAGACAAGAAATTGTTATTTATTCGAATGTGGGTGGAAAACCCAATAGGATGTCTCATACATGAAAGTTGGGAAATAGTAAAAATAGGTCAATATGAAAAGCTTAAGAAAGTATATAGGTTAATTTTTAATTATAAAAATTAATAAGTTATAATTTTATCAAGTTATGGTTCATAACTAAATAAATTATGGATAAACTTGTCAAGTTATGGTTCATAACCAGACAAATTATGGATAATTATAGACAATAACTTGTCAACTTATGATTCATAACTAGACAAGTTATGGACGAAAATAATAATTTAGCATATTTATTAACTTATGTAAACTATTAGCCTATTAATTTTAATTCACCTCAAGTCTTGACCTATTTTCTTCTTTCTCCCATGAAAGTTAACCTTATCAAAAGCCCAATTTCTGATCAGAAGAACAAAGGAAGCAAGAGAAAAGAAGAGATGAGTATTCATATGAAATTTGCATCGATAATTATAGTGGGACTCTTTTGCACTCCTTATACTATGGTCAGAAGCACCCCAGATACAAATATTACTAATGTTCTGTGCAACTCAGGCGAGTACACGGCCGGCGATCCTTTTGCGACCAGTCTTGCTTATACTCTCGACGAATTACAGACTACCACTCTAAAGCGTCAAAACTATGATTTCTACAATATTTCTCCTTACCCTAATGCTTTTGCATATGGGCATGGTTCTTGTAACAAAAATCTCACGAGTTCGGACTGTGGTGTGTGTCTCGGTGCTGCGAAGACGGCCATGGGAGAATCATGTCCAAGCAGGATTGGTGCTCGAGCCGTGCTTTATGATTGTTCAATTAGGTATGAGCAATACCCATTTACTGATTAAGAAACTGGAGAGGGAAAAATAATGATTCAAATTGAGCTTGTTATGTATCACTTAGTTTTATCTGTATGTTAACTGTATTATTGATTGCCCATTAACTAAATTAGCTTTTCCCTGTAATGTTTCTCCACTTTTTTAATCTAGTTTTGGCATTTTGGTGAGAGCATACTAATGCTTGCTTGGAAATATTGATTTCAATCCCATGATTGTGAATGATCGGAAGAATTACTGTTAAAATTAGAGCGAATGAGAGTAAGAGGGTTTGGTTATGATCTAAAGATTCCTATACATGATCACTGAAAAAAGTGGCGAGAAAAAATTTATATGGGGATTGCAGGGCTTGAACTACACGGAAATTTTCTTTATTTTCATCAAACATTTCGCGTCCACTTGTTTATTCATTCATAACGTTTAGGTCCAACTCTGTACTTCCGAAATGATGCAAAAGATGTGATTATGTCCCCTGTTTCTACTATGTCCATTGGGTATATGAGTATTGTCTTTTTGGTCTATCCCAAGGCATAAAATCGTCAGTACTCTTGAAAAATTTTGAAATACATGTAATAAGAGTTATGACTTCTTATTCACTCTACGACCGACATAAACAATGTCCTAGAATTTAGTATGAAAATCTATAACTCATTGTAAAGAAAATCTGTTGGAATTCATTTATCAAAGGAAACACCGTATTCAACAATCTGCTATTCAGGCATGATCCACAACAAAATCCTCAAATTCCTAGCATACATAATAGCTTACAGGTCTCTTTTGATTACAAAATGTAAGAAGAAGCTTACATATGCATGCCAAGAGTCATCGAGATTTAGTTTCTCCAAGATTCTGACACAAGGAAACTCAATGATGTATAGTTACAAAATTACGCATTAGACAGTTCCTGCTTGAGGACGAGCGCGTAAAGAAGCTCATTCCATGAATCAGGCACACCGGGAAGGCACCAGTGGATGCAGTCTTGGCTTTTCTGTAACGCTTTCTGTAACGCTGCCGTCGCATTATCAACCTCTCTATGGTACATGGATGGATGGCCATCCTGTCTCATTGATGTCATGTGTGTCACATTCAACAAGCGCAACACATTCAGATGCTGTGATAACACATCCATGGCTATCATCGCATGAGGGTAAGACGCGCCATGAATTCCCAAGTCAGGTAGAACTTCCGAGTGACAGGTACCACCGGTGTTCCAAGCTCCGCGTCTGTTCCATCCATATATAGTCCTTAATCTATGACTATGAATTGTGGCGGGAAGGTACAAGCGTATATATATAATGTTTTCGTCACAAAAGTAACAAGGGAAAAAGAATTCAAACCTGAAATGATCTGGAGAAAAAGTTCTGAAAAATACGCGAGTCTTGTCCTTGATAACTTGAGTATTAACATAATCAACCACTGCCTCAATCGCTCTCCTGTATGCAGCTTCAATATTCATATTCATCTTTATTTCCTCCCCATCTTGGAAGTAGCGACCCCTAACACATTGTTGACAAGTTTTATATACAAGTACGAGGAATATAACGACACTTAATATAAGGAATATAACGACACATACTTCTTTCTTTTCTACTAATAAAAGAATGAAAACTCACATGTCAACATAGATTATTATTAGCGTCAACAAACAGATTACATAAACTCACATTGCTATCGTCTTTTCGTAAGTCCACCAGTGGCCAGAGCTTATGATAACCTGGTCTGCGCCTTTCCATAGGCTGTAACTCAAGGACACGACATCTAGTCTCAGAAGCAACTTCACCTCGGGAGGAGCGCCAGCCGGAGGTTGTGCCCTAGAGACTAGGTAGGGGCTTCTGTAGAATTCAAGAGTGAAGTTGAAGTCCTCAAACTTGAAAACCAAAGACCCTGCTCGCCTGGTGATATGTTTCCCCTTCACCTCGTAGATTGAAGAAGACTTGTTAGAAACGGCAGTGGAGAGCATGCAAATCAGAGATTCCCACTGGTTCCTTGCCAATGAGTCTCCAACAAATGCAACACGCTTATTCCGCAACTTTTCCAACATCGTCCCTGCATCAAATCTTTTTCCACGTGCACAATTTTAAGAGATCAAACACGCTATAAGATTGGTATTACGTAATTCTAAACCGTCAGACCTCATTAGAACCACTGAAATAAGAAGGAACACAAAGACATGAAGAAAAAAAGGGACACCTGGGCAACTTGCAATATTTTGGTTGCCAACGCCACTTGGTATAGAAATCATTAGGCCTTCCATGCTGAGAACAACTGAAACCTCCTTCTATGATTGTGCAATCTTGGGGTTTATACAATGGATAGCTCTCATCCCAAACCCAACTGCCATCAAATATGTCACACTCACCACCACCTTCTTCAAGAAATCCAACCCGTTCGTTCCCACAAGTTTGCAAAAGTTCCGAAGGACGTGACACCGTTGACGATGATGAGTCATTTACTCCTGCCCAACCTACCAAATGAGGGAAGTTGATTCTGTTGACGGCCACTTCGAAGTTCAAGTAGAAGAAGGTGGTAACAAAGAGAAGAGTGACGAAGAAGAAGAAGCCAACACTCGCCAGAGACGGCTCGAGAAAGTTGGAGCGCTTGCATTGCTTCAAATCCGAGTTGGAACTCGTCATTGTGGTGTTGTCCGATCCCATTATTCTTTAATGTCTTCTGTTTTGTGCATTTTTGGAAGAAAAAAAAAAGAAGATGAGCACATTAATGGCTAAAAACAAAGTTATGTGAATTGTAATTTTTGGTGGAGAAAGTAGAAAGGGAACTAGGAGAAAAACGTGACAAACTAGAGAATAGATGAAACCATTCAATTTGAAACGTAATTTTTTTTTTTTTTTTTTTTTTTTTTTTTATTAAATTCACTTCTGTGGTGAGTATAAAACGGAATTTGATGGATTGTGATTTATGAACCATGCTATTGTATATGTAAATGAAACAAGGATGTGAATAGGCACATTAAAATTGACTTGTAGGACACAAAATTGTTGGTTTTTCTCTATGCTTAAAAAGGATTAAGACCATTGTGAATGACAAAAAAAATCATTTTAATTTTAAAAGTATAGGCCAACAGGGAAAAAGAAATCCCTGGCCGAAGAAGAAAGGCAAAAAGGATTTGATCAATTAGGAGACCTCACAATCTTTTTCCACATTAATTGGAAGCGATAGACCGAAAATCATAATAAATTAAAACACAAATTATTACATGTTGGAAAAAATATATATATATATATATATAATAAAACAGTAATAAACAAATTTTTTGCAGTGACTAAGAAAGGCAAAATATGGAGTTCGTGCAAAATCGCCATGCATGAGTCAACAAATTCCGTTTTAGACCCACCGTGGTGGTTTAACTGAAAACAAGTTATTGAAGATAGACGTCTCTAATTAATTTATGAAAGCTTTCATTTTCTAAGTGTTAAATCATATTTCATCCTTCTCATCGTGCTTCCAATCTCTCTCTCCGCCTAAAAAAGCCAACTAATGCAAAATCATTTTTATTGTATAACCTTCAAAGGCTTTTGAATACATGAAAAATAAAGCATTAAAAAAAAAAAAAGAGTAGAACTCTGTCGGGCTTGGGTTCGGAAGGTTGGCACGTGGTGGCGTTGGCCAAACATGGTTTGACTTTTTTTTAACTGTACACTCCAAAAATCAATTAAAAAAGAAAAGTATAACTTCTTGAGCCTTCTTCTAGAGTCCATTAGTTTTTCGATTTCGGTTTTCTGTTCAATAGCAGTTGCTTATTGATTTTTTTTTCCCCCTGTTGTAAACAGAACTTGTTCATATGTTTATCATGTGATAATTTCATGTTTGATCCATCAAGTCAAGTGGTGTACGAGAAAAACTGGAATTTGGCCGATTTATGTTTTTCCTTTTCCCAATTTTGGCTGACCTTTCAATAGGATACAGAGAGATGATGCATATATGTAGTCTGTTCAGATTCTATTGTTTGGTTGATATCGTTTAAAAACATCATTCTTCGAAAAGAAAAAACATACGAACAGAACAAAAAACTTTTAATGAACAAGAATATTTGTACCTGAAATTCAAGAACTTCACCCACATCTGCACTTGAGCAGCTTAATCCCCGATACTTTTTAGGACGGGTAAAAAAAATCTGAAAAACAGAGTGCCCAATTGATGGAAATATATGAAGCGAGGGTAAACATTCAGACGAAGTCAAGTGGAAGAAAATTTTGATACCTTAGAGTAAGCATCAAGTTAATGGTGATCATTGTCATTTTTTTTGGTTACTTCTTATGAGGATTGAGTTTTTGTCAAACTTTGAAAAAATCAACGAAAGAGATTCAATTATTAACTTGCATGATTAGTCACTTCAGATTTTGTTTTTTTTTTTTTTTTAAAGACTAGCATGATTAGTCACCAGCTTCAAGCTCAAATTATTCAGAGTGGTTATGTTTGGTAACAATGAAAGTGAATTTTACTTAACCAAGCTAATTTTGTCATGTGCAGTTCTGTATCTGAATTCTTGTAAAGAGTAATCCAAAGTTTCTATCGTAGAAGTAAATTGCTTTGGAATTTGGATTACTATCTTAGGAGTAAATTGATAGTAATTTTTACAATTTATGTTTAATTCTTTGGCCACCTGGACGAGATGCATTATTGCTAAGTAAAACTTTTTTTTATCCCTAATTTGTGTGGTGGACATCCAATCTTTGGATTCTTCATTTTACAGGTGGTTTTTTAATTTTTTGATATGTTTAATTATTTATTGTGTTTATATGGTCGTCTTGTTGTGTGGCTGTTTTTTTAAGAATTTTTTAATGTTTTTTTATACCATAAATAATTAATTAGGTATCCCCTAATCTTTGATGGAATAATTAATTGAAACTTAAAAGATAAATTAATTATCTCCATACTTATTTACTTATTTTTTTATGGGGATGTGGTGGTGAACCCCAATCTTTGTTTGAATAATTAATTGAAGCTTATAAAAGTAGCTTTAGCTTGTTAGATTTACCTGGTAAATAAAGTATTTACCCAATATAGGATTACTTAGGTCGCATTTTATTTTGTGTTGCGTTTTATCAGGTCAATAAATTATTTACAAGGAAAATACTGGATTTACCAACATTACAAGTTTTTAACTTGTACACAAAGTATTCGGATTTACTTCTGTTGTTTTGCAGTGTGTTTTCATCTAGTAAATTGATAATTTAGAGGTAAATATTTTGGATTTACGAACACTATACTTGACTTTAAGTAGCAAATAAAGTATTTATTAGGGAAATAAAGGATCTACTTCCGTTACATTTTGTTTTGATGAACTTATAGCATGTTTACTTACGCGTAATCAGAATGAGCATGAATCGGAGTGGGCAGGATTTAGAGTGAAGAATCGGAGTTAGAATAAGCTGTTTACTTAGTGATAGGATTCGGAATTGGAGTCATTTCAAATCTCATTCATACGTTCACTTACACTCAGAATCGGAATAAAAAAGTGTAAAAGTACTAATATACCCTTTAAATCAATTTGATATTTTCAATTTAAAAAATATAGTGTACTTATTATATTAAAATTAATCATAATTAAAATATTTAGTGTAATAATTGGGTACTAAAATAATAAATATAAATTGTACAACTATTTAAAATATAAAAATAAATTTTTAAAAAATTTAAATAAAATAAATAAATAAAATAGTGTTAACAAATAAAATATATTATTAATTTATTAAAAAATAAAGTACATATTTATTATATTAAAGTTAACATGCTAATATTATAATATTAGGCAAATAAAATAATAAATATATGTTGCATTTATTATTTTTTGAATTTTATTTTTAATTGTGTATTTATAAGTAAATCCTATTCCTCAATTCCAATGGGGGCATGGGAGTGCCAATTTCATTCCTCAATTCCAAATTTGAGTGGGACCCACCAATCTCACTCTCATTTCAAGATAAAAAAAAGTAAGTAAACATGATATTTGACTCTCATTTTTCACTCTCATTCTTCAATCCTGGTAAGTAAACTAAAGTCATGTGCTTTTGTGTCTTACTACAGCAACAATGAGTTAGAGAGGGACATACAATGGTACCATGTAACGTCTGGAGGTTCCTGACGTGGTGATGAACATATATTGCCAACAACCGGTAAGCGCGGCCGAACGGAGGCTAAAGAAGAAAATGATTCCTTTGGCCTCACGAAGAAAATGATTCCTTTTGCCTGTGAGGCCAAGCACGTCGCGAGGTGTGGCAACTGCAAACGATAAGGCACAACCGAATGCAAGAACTCGGCCGGCCCCAATTGCATGGATGCATCGTACTCGAAGAAGATGAAGTCATGTTGCTAGGCTCTTAATGATATAATCAGTGAACAAGGAATTCATTTTTGTTTCTTCACTTCAACATGAGCACAGAGACCAAATCGCCAAATCTAATGGAAGAAATCAGTGGGTGCATTTGGTTCATAGATTAAAACTATGTGATTAGAATAATTTTTTATTTACGTGTATTTTTTGTGAGAGAAAATACTGTAACGAACCACGAACCATGATTCGAATCAGGACGAATCCATCTACCAAATATCACAATCTCCTTGCTAGAACGTACAACTTCTCTGCTTCTCCAGTAATGAACATTTGTAGGATGGCAAATTTGTTTGGAAATTTATTCTCTTGGTAATGAATGACAGTAAGTCCCAATTTTTACTCGTGGTCAAGGGAATCAAGAGACAACATTTATTATTTAAACAAAAAATTGGAATCATTATTAGTTTACATTCGAAGAGTACACGCATAGAGAGCTTCATCGGTACTTCAGCAAACAATTTGATTCATTATTTTCTTAAGGAAAAAAGTATGTATATATACATATATCCACAAGAAAATGCTCTTACTGATGCACATGTCTACAATTGATTCATCGTCTTCGTTTATTCAATCATAACCTTCAAGAACAAAAGAGGAAGAAACCTCGAATTCTGTGTAAAACCAATAGCAGCAGAGTATACATTAGATAAGACCACCTTTAATTCCTTTTTTTCTTCACAAAATGGTACAAGAGCTATTCAAACTTTAATTTTTCCGTTTTTACAAAATGAAAAAAAAAAAAAACAAATAAATCTGTTCTAAACATCAAGTTTTGTGTAAATAACACTTTAAATCACGGTTCCTATAACCAACCATTCTGTGTCCACCATTTCTCATGAAGCCACCCTGATTTCTCTCTCATTCACACATCTTTTGTTCGTGCCAGAAATTTAAATTATCTTCTCTGCATTACCCTTGTGAGGCGTAATTTCCCACATACACAAAAAGATAAATACTCGCTGCAATGGAGAAACATCCACCTTCTGGCTTCCAGCAAAATATTTCGATCAAAATCACGAGAGCAGAAGCACCAACAGCACGTTGGTTTATAATAGTATATCACGTAGGTGTGATCGGATTCGGATTCGGATTCAGCAAACCTACATCACAATGGAGACCCACTAGGACTTCTCGCATTTCCTTCACGAATTAATTCTTTCTTGAGGAAGACCACGTAAAGAAGCTCATTCCATATATCGGGCACACCAGGAAGGCACCAGTGGCTGCAGTCTTGATGGCGGAAAGACGCTGGCCCATTCCTCGGTCCCAGATAGTATATTGATGGGTGGCCATCTTTTCTTCTTGATGTCATGTCCGTTATGTTCAACACATCCAATTTCCTCAAATGAGACTCGTTCGAGTGCTCAGCTAATACTTCAAGAAAGGTATCAAAATGGGGTTCGGATAAAACAGGCACTGGATCTAAGTTAGGTAGAGTCTCCATGTGACAACCACCTCCGGTATTCCAATCACCATCTCTGTAACGTCAAACAGTCGAAACACTTTGTTAGTGGAGAAACAAACATTGCATTATAGGTGGAATTGAACACATGAAAGTAAACAAAAGAAACCTGAAATGAACCGGGGAATAGGTTCGGAAGAAGACAGTAGTCTTGTTCATGTCCACTTTGTTACCAATCCAGTGAATGACTGACTCGATTGATTTCTTGTATCCAGTTTCAACACTCATATCCTTCTTCACCTTCTTCCCTTCTTGAAAGTAACAGCCCCTAACCAAAGATAAAATAAAATCCAGAGTAATTATATGACCCCAGAAAACAAATGCCCAGTTTTACGCCCCTGCATTTTCACTATTTCTCACATATAATAGGCCAAGCACCAGCTTAGTCAATATCACAAAGTTTACAAATGTAATCTAATTCCATATTCATTTTGTCCAGATAACTAAATCAAAAAGACTATCAAGCACTTCTTGGAACAGGTAAGACACAAAATGAAAGGAATTGACAGATGGATTGAACGTACACTTTTATAGTCTTCTCGTAAGTCCACCAATGACCAGTGTTGAGAATCAATACATCCGCGTCCCTCCAATGAACCGAACTCCAGTCCATTTGATCCACTCTCATTGTGAACCTCACGCCTGCAGGAGCGCCGGCAGGAGGATGGCCCTGCACGACTAGAAACGGTGATCTGTAGTACTCAATGGTGCAGTTGAAGTCCTCAAACTTGAAGATCAAGGATCCCGAGTGCTTCGTGATTGGAGTCCCATTGACCTCGTAGATTGAAGACTTCTTAGAAACAGCAGTAGAGAGCATGCAGAGGAGGGATTCCCACTGGTTCCTCCCCAACGAGTCGCCGGCGAATACGAGGCGCTTGTTCCTCAGCTTTTCCAACATCTTAGCTGCTTCAAATCTTCCCTCCGGATAAAGAGACAAAGAACAGCATATGAGTTCGTTAGTTCAGTACAATTGGTTATAATTAACCTCCATAAAAGGAAATATCATATCAAACATAATTAAATGCTATATTAAGATAAGCCATCAGGTTAGAAAATACAAACAATAGTAATATAACTGAAAGCTGAACTTCAATAGCATTAACATAACGCAGAATTATACTATATTAGTGTTATCCTATAATGTTCATCTAAGGATATATAGCATTGTACTTGCGAGTATGTTCAGCCAAAAAGTAAAATCTACGGTCTTCTTCTTCTTTTTTTCTTTTTTTCTTTTTTTGGGTCCCCTGAATGATTACAAAGTAATAAGAGCTTAAAAAAAATATTAATAAAATAAATAAAATAATTCAATAAAAACGAAAAAGAACAAAAACCCTATTTACTTTGTAGTTTCTACTGATAATAGATGTACACCATAATGTCCATCATACACAAGGAACAGATTAAAAAAAAAAAAAAAACAACAACAACAACTACATAGCCAAAAGCTCAGAAATAAGCTCAAATTTATGGAAGCAACATACCTAGCCCCAAAAAATTAGGGGGAAAAGAAAACAAAAACAAAAAATTGGGTGAAGGGAAAAAGAAGAACAAAACAAAGACAAAAAGTTTGCTACTTGCGAAAAAAACCCAGCAATCTTCATTATCATATTACTCTTTGGGTCTTAATAAGGCAACGTTTTCATCTTTCAGAAACCAAGCAAACGACATTGAAAATCTCAGTCAAGAAAAAAAAGAGAGAGAGAGAGACCTTGGCAAGTTGCAATCTTTAGGCTGCCAACGCCATTTGGTGTAGAAACCATCAGGTCTTCCATTCTCGGAGCACTGAAAACCCGGGTCCGCAAAAAGGCAATTCCGTGACTCGTACAGCGGATAACTCTCGTCCCAAACCCAACTTCCTTCGAATATGTTACAATCACCACTGCCTTCATCAAGAAATCCCAGCCGTTCATTCTCGCAGATTGTCGTTTTTGTCGTTGTCGTTGAAGAAGAAGAAGAAGAAGACGACGACAATGGCGATAAGGAGGGATCATGCAATCCCAGCCAAGTCCCACTGGAGCGAAGCTTTATGGAAACGGTTTCGAAGTCCAAGTAGAAGAATGAAGTGATGAAGAGAACGGAGACCAAGAATAATCCGAGGACTCCAAGAGAATGTTCTAGAGAGTTTATTCGCTTGAGTTTCTTGAGCAACTCCAAGTGGGTTATTGCTTCTTCTTTTTCCTCTGAAGCAGTAGGACTACTCTTCGCCATTGCTTGAGTTTGAGAAAATGGAGGAAAAAAGAAAGGCTCCGACTTTGAGTTCAGAAAGATGGGTTCTTTCTTACTTGTTTCTTGGCATTTATGGCTGAAAATGAAAACCCAGTTTGTGAATGATGATGGGTTTTTGGATCGTTTCAAAAGGATTCAAAGCTTATTTGGTTGATTTTAGAGAGAGAGAGAAAGGGAGAAGACAGCATGATTGGAAAGGCCAAAAATGGCTGACGAAGCAAAGAAAAGGGAAGGGGATTGGAATTTAATTCAAATTTGGAAAAACGTTTCTGCTTTTCTTTGGTTCCATCAGAGAGTTAAAAGGATGTGGGTGTGGGTCTATGTTTTGAATAAGAATATCACAATCTTTTTCAAAACCCCAAAAAAAAAAAAAAAATCAGGAAAATTCCCTATAGGTTAGGAACCAAATAACTAGCAAATATTGCTCTGTAAATACTGGATTAGGAATTTAGGAGAGAATCAGGAGTTGGTTTGTTGGCAATTTATTGAAAAGAAATAAACAAATAACCAAACTATAAACCAAACTAAACCAAACCAAGAGTCATTAATGAGGATGAATAAAAGGTGAAAGACAAAAGATTTTTGAGGAGGTGGGTTTTGTGTACTTTGTTGGTCCCTGTGGTCGTGCAGACGTGGGCTATAACTGCTCTCACGAGTCTGGAATCTCTGGCAACAAAAATAAATAAATAAATAAAAAGGGAGAAAAATAAAAAATACACTAGCGAAGACAAATATGGTGATGGTGCGGGTTATTCGGCGACTATATATCATGCATTAGTATGGATTATAGATCATTTTTGAATTGAAAAAAGAAAGTGATCAAGTATTTGAAATTAACCCAATATCTTTTAATTAGATAAACTGAGTTTGATATCTCTATCTTAAACAGTATATTGAATTGTTGATTTTTTTTTTTAAATCAGAATTCTGCGGTGAGAGGTAAGGCAGTGACCATTGGATCATTTTTCTCATTTTGAACAAAAGAATGATGCAATTTAAAAAATAAAAATAAAAATAAACTAATCTTAATCTCTCTTTTTAATTAAAAGTATAAATATGGAGATCAGAGAATTAGGGGGAAAAAAAAGGAGAGAGAGATTGGTAGGGACGAGATCTCGTTCATTTCGCTGATTCGAGTTTAAAATTCGAGTTTTATTACAGTAAAAAACTCTCACAAATAATTACATCTAATTTTTTTATTACAATAAAAAACTCTCATATAAAATCACATCTCAACTCGAATTAAAAACTCAAATAAGTGAAATGAAACGAAATGAACAGGACTAATATATTTCTTTATTTATTATTCCGTTGTTGCTCCCTTTCTATTGCGCTTATTTACACTGGGTAGTCCTAGTCAGCTTTTGGAGTTATTCGCCGCAAAACACAAATTTGACCGTTGAATTTATATGAAAACAAGTTTTCTAGATAAATAAAAAGGGGATTTCCTTTATGAAAATTTCTCGGTTTTCTAGTGCTTTCGGTGGTTAATATACTATAGACAAGAGCATCTCCAACTATAGTAATTATTTTATTTTTTAATTAAAATGGTTAACAATTTAAATATTTTTAACATTTTCACACTAAGTTAATGTAATTAGCTATTTACTTAGTAAAAAGCAGTTAGCTATTTATTTTTTAAAATTATAATAAATATAAAGGTTATTTTTTATTTAATAAAATTATTTATATTTTAAATTTAATAAATATTAAAAAAATCTATACTTAGTTAATAGATAGTATAATTAGGGTAGATCATCCAAAAGTTACTTACTAGTTATTTTAACTAAAATTTAACTAAAATTTAAAAAGTTTCTTTATAGATACTTAATAAGACATGTCTTATCTACAAACGTTTTATTTTATTTTTTTAATTCGGTATCTTTTTAAATTCAAGTGTTTTTTTAATTTCAAGTGTTCTCTTATCTTATCTTATTCCGTTTATCCTAAAGATCATTTACTCTACCAATGCAAATTGATTCTTGAAACAAAGTGAAATAGTCAAGAGAATTTTTCACCCAAAAACAAAAAACAAAAAACAAAAAAAAACTACTGATTGGACACCCTTGGATTCAAGAATTCATGGACTTGGGGTGGATAAATCACAAGTATTTGGGGCTACCATTGTTGCCGGCAAAGATAAACAGAGCACTTTCAGTTTCTTCATAAAAAGGGTATATAAGAAACTACAAAGATGTTTGGTTCATGAATTAGAATCATGTTATTAGAATTATTTTTAATTTACGTATATTTTTTATGAGAGAAAATACTATAGTAAATCATGAATCATAATTTAAATCATGATTTGAATCCTCTAACCAAACATTCTCAAGGAAAAGCTCTTCCGGATTGTTTTGTTCCAGGAGGCATCACTTTGGTCTTTTTTTCCTGATTCGGCTAGTAAATGAAAAGAGAGGTATATATGGTACGTTTTATATAAAATAAAAAAAAATCAAATTCAATAAAAAAAACCCCCCAGATTGAAAGTTTTTTTTTTTTTTTTTTTTTTTTCAAATATCTCCCGGGATTCTTGAAAGTTTCAGCAAAAAGGTTTTTTTTTTTTTTCCCCTCACAACGAGACCCGTTTGTGAATACTGTTTTTCTGGCAAAATTTTTGGTCTCCTGCTCTAATTTTTCATCCTTTTTTTTTTTTTTTTGTTCGTTATTGCTGAATTATTGCATAAATATAAGATAAGGAGAATACATGCGCGTTTGACTAGCTGAGCACGAATTTGGAGCCTCTGCAGGTATTTTCCGCATGTTCCATGAGGAGATTATTGACAATTATATATGTGACAAAAGAAACTAAAACAATAATGGGACCCCAAAATCTTCACCGAATATGATTAGCGAAAAAAAAAAAAAAAAAATCTTCGCCGAATATAATTGACAAGGCGACCCAAAAAGAACAAGAATGACATAATTAATTAAATTTGTAGAGGATTTTCTTTGGTAGGTGACTTGTATGAGTAGTGTTAATCCATGTTGTTTCAACAACTCAAATTATTATTTAAGATTTAAATATTAGTTCATTATTTAAATTAGCGTTTAAGAGAGAAAAATTTAAGAATGATTTTAAAATTCATCTCCCCCCTAAATTTTAACATTTTAAATTGTTGTCAATAGTCCAATAGTTTCAGATTTTATTTTTTTTCTCTCTTTAATTTTAATCTTAAAGTTGTCATAACTTCTTCGTTTTAATTCTAATTAAGATGATTTATATTTTTTAATGTCATTTATAAGGAGGTTTTATAAGATTTATTACAAAACTCTAATGACAGTTTTCAATGCTTTATCCAAATACAGTTCAGATTTTATTCTCAATTCAAATTATAATTTATTTGCATATCCAAACAACAGCTCGGATCACAGTTTAAATCACCGCAGTTCAGATTCTACAGTTCTAACAAAAATATTTAATTCTCTACAATTTGAGTTGTTGAACCAAACAAATCATTAATTTTAAATTGTTAGATCATATCAAGATTATATCAGTATTGAATAAACAATTTTCAATGCAATAAAATATTTGAGAAGGATTAATGAAGCCTAGAAGGTCAACTTCCCCCGTATTCATTTCTAGACTTCTAAACAGCGCACGTTTTCCCTTCTCTTATGTGAATAATTCTTTCAAATCTTTCGCGTGCATATACAGCTTTTGAAGAATTTTTAAAAATATTTATTTTCCTTTTTTTTAAAATAACTTTGTGTTAATCAAATACATACATGAGACAAATACACGTAAATGTAGTTAAGATATATATATATATATAGATATTAAAATAAAAATTGACTATCGAGAATCTCTTACTTTTCAACCGTCATATTTGTATTAAAATTTATTTACTTTTACAATATGATGTGATTTTGATCAGATATAACGGTTAAACACTGAGACTATCTGTAGGACGAACTATCAGAGAAACTCTCATCTTTCGCGTGTATATATAGCTCTTGAAGATTTTTTTAAATATTTATTTTTCTTTTTTTAAAATAATTTTGTGTTAATCAAATACATACACGAGACAAATACACATAAACGTTGTTAAGATTATTAGAATTCCACATTGGCTGAAAATATTGGCATGATTCACTTAATAAGGTGAGGACAATCCTCCCATAATAAGTCGGTTTTGTTAGGTTGAGTTAAGTCTAATATCATTTGATTTCTGTAAAAAAGATATATATTCATTGGATTAATTGAGGTGTTTCGCGGACCAAGTAATGAGATGGCATGGAATTGTAAGCCTCGCACTTCTCACCCACGATCCCAAAAAGTCTCTTCTTAGTCAAGACCAATAAATTAGTGGCCATTGATGCCACAATATGAACGAAAAACTGCAAAATGAGAGCTTTCCCACTTGACAAGAGGCCGACAAAGCAATCAAACATGTGTGTTATCAAATGTTGTTGATCAGTACTTGTTAGGTTCAGCGTTGCCGCCAATTCAATTTTGCTGGTCCCTTTGCAGACCCATTTGGGGCTTCCTAAAAATGCTTCTTAATTTAAACAAAATCACATTATAATAGTGATTATATATATATATATATGCAGAGAGTTAATAATACCTGGGTTTTCACAATGTCCAGTTCCAATGCCGTAATTTAATTTTTGGCTCGTTATGTGAATTCGCTATTAATGTGGACTCAAATCATGGCTGGAGAAGCGTTTAGGAGTGTGGTGTGGTGGATCATGAGGCCTAAATGGACTTTTTATCCCATTTGGACGAGATTAGATTTAGACAAATCAAAGAGGAATGATACTCATTGAAAGGGCGTAAAGATTTATACTTTTTTTTTTTTTGACATTCAAGATTTATATTGAGCGTTATATATCAATTTTTTTAATGAACACAAATAATTCACCAGCAGATCAACCATAAAGATTTCAGGAGAGAATTATATATCAACGTACAAAGTGTGAAGTTCCAAAAAATTTCATAAATTAAAGAAGTGAAATAAAGATGAGAAACGCCCTCTTTTCTCTAAAACTTATTTGATTAAAAGTGGATGAGGATAAGGAGGAAAATAACATAATTAGTAAAATGATTAATAAATTATAACATATTTTTAAAAAATAATAAATAAGGAAGGAAATAACATAATTGGTAAGGTGATTAGTAAATTATAATATATTTTTTAAAAATAATAAATTCTAACATAATTTGATATTTTAAGTTTTAAATATTATTAAAAATCTAAAAAATACCCCTAAACATCCTTTTTCACATCACTCCTCCCCTCTAAACATCTATAATTAAAAAAAATAGTAAATTATAGCATATTTTTTAAAATAAGTAGATTATAGTCAAGTCTATCATGACCGGGACTGGCAGCCGGCAGCCGACTCTTGCGATCATCTCCAGCCAGAGGTAACCGTTTTTCGGCGACCAGTGATTGTGTTTCCGACGACCGTTTGATATTGTATTTTATAGTAAATATTGTATTTACTATCATTTAATAACGTATTTATTAGTAAATACCATATTTACCCGAAAAGCCGACCACCGACTCCGGTGACTATTTCACGTTGTATTTACCAATAAATACTGTATTTACTAGTAAATATCATATTTACCCAAAAATCCGACCACTGACTTCGGCGACACGTTTAATACTGTATTTACCGGAAATACCGTATTTACTAGTATATATCCTATTTATTTGAAATTTTAGGTACCGACTCCAGCGACCGTTTAACATTGTATTTACTAATAAATACCGTATTTACCAATAACTACTATAATTACTAAAAATATCATACTTATCTAAAAATTCAAGAACCGAATCTAACGATCGTTTAACATTGTATTTACCGATAACTACAGTATTTACCAGTAAATATCAAGTATCATATTTATTGATAAATACGATATTTTTCATTTTTATTTGAAAATCCGGTGACCAGCTCCGACGACCGTTAAATATCATATTTACTGGTAAACACAATACTTAACATATTAAAAATTAGATTCAGTGAAGTATTTACTAATAAATACAATATTTATCACATTAAAAATTAAATTCAGTGAAGTATTTACTGATAAATATAGTATTTACCAAATATATACGTAAATTTAGTAAATTAAATTAGTTTTGGGGCGTGAAAAAGTTTTACCGTGCAACAGTAAATTTAGTCAAAAACGAGGAAACGTGCAATACTCTGACTCTTGTTCCTCTCTTAAAAAAACAGAACTCATTCTCGTTTTTGAGTAAATGTGCAGCCGCACATTTACTCCATTTCCTCATGGTGAGGAAACGTGCAACAGTATGTTTCCTTCCACTCCCCTTTAATTGAATTTTTTTTTTTTGAGGAAACATGCACCTGCACGTTTCCTTTCTTTTATATATATATATATATATATATATATTAACGTGGGGAGGGAAGAGATTCTCACCTTTTATATGATTAAATTCATCCATCTTAATTTAAAACAATTTTAAATTATTTTTAATATTAATTTATCGAATTAATTAATATATGTGTATTTAGAATTCTCAATTCTAAATTAATAATCATAACCCAATATGATATATTTAGTTCACATTAATCTTATGGAGCCGTTGAGAGGAACAATGGACATTATTATTTTAAGCTCTAATAATTTTGGTAATTAATTAACACCTTAATTAATATATCAAAATTATTAATTCCAAATTACTCCACTATAAATTTGGAATTACACTCTTAAAATAATAAAAATAATTATGTTCACCGAATTTGTGTTGTCCATTGATATAGTCACTACATACGAATTAATCCTCCATAAACAGTTCATAATTAAAGCTAGGTATTTTCCGTTAACCTCTTTAATTATATCTTTCTCTATAAGTATCATTGATCCTCTAATGAATAAT
>NW_010358172.1:704407-728018 GCF_000414095.1 Morus notabilis | reverse complement strand
TAATGAACCGCATTAGTAATTTTAAATTAAAGATCCCAACTTTAATTTATAATTACAGATAAGTTTAAATTATTTTATTTCAAACATTATCCTCTGCATATAACAATTATATACAATGTTTAAGTTACATCAAAAAATAATTTAGGGATTTTGATATTTATAAAACATCACATGTATACAAAATAATATTGAAAAAAGTCCTCAATTCATTGATAATCAGCAAAATATTTACATCTTATTTGATTTATGGGCATATATCCCAACAATCTCCCATTTGCCCTAAAGTAAATGAGGCATGTCTCTAAGTCTCATACTTTCAAGATGTCTCTTAAAACTCCCAGCTGGTAATGTTTTGGTAAACGGATCAGTTATGTTGTTCGCGGATGCGATCTTTTCAACTGAAACGTCTCCTCTAGAAACAATCTCTCTGACCAGGTGGAATTTTCGCTCTATATGCTTTCCTTTGCGGTGGTTCTTGGGCTCCTTGGCATTGGCCACTGCTCCATTATTATCACAATAGAGTACGATAGGCTCATGCATATTTGGAACAACTTCCAATTCCTTCAGAAATTTACGAAGCCAGACAGCTTCCTTAGCTGCTTCATAAGCTGCTACATATTCAGCCTCCATGGTTGAGTCAACAATACAAGATTGCTTGATACTCCTCCATATGATGGCTCCATTTCCCAAAGTGAACACTGCCCCCGAGGTGGACTTACGAGAGTCCCTATCCGACTGAAAATCAGAATCAATATATCCAATAGGAATCAAATCCCTACCAGAGTATACAAGCATATGGTTTCTCGTCCTCCTCAAATATTTGAGTATGTGTTTAACTGCAGCCCAATGATCTAATCCTGGGTTTGACTGGTATATGCTAACCAACCCTACTGCATAGCATATGTCAGGTCTAGTACATAACATCGCATACATCAGGCTTCCAACTGCCGATGCATAGGGAACTCGTCTCATATCCTCTTCCTCTTGAGGTGTCTTTGGACACTGCTCATTGGAGAGATAAACTCCATGTCGAGAAGGCAAATTTCCTTTCTTGGAGTTTTGCATCGAAAACCTGACAAGCACCTTGTCAATATATGATGCCTGAGACAATGCCAAAAGCATATTCTTACGATCTCGAATAATTTGGATCCCAAGAATGTAGTTGGCTTCTCCCAAATCCTTCATTTGGAATTGGTTGGCTAGCCAGTTCTTTACTTTGGATAACGATTCTACATCATTCCCAATGAGCAGAATGTCATCTACATAAAGAACCAAGCAGACCACTTTATCTCTTTGAATTTGCTTGTAGACACAAGGTTCACCAAGATTTTGTTCAAAGCCATAAGATTTTATAGCTTCGTTAAATTTGATGTTCCAAGATCTAGATGCTTGCTTTAGTCCATAAATGGACCTCTACAATTTACAGACTTTCTGCTCTTGGCCTTCTACCATGAAACCCTCTGGTTGGACCATATGAATGGTCTCTTCAAGATGGCCGTTCAGAAACGCCTTCTTGACATCCATTTGCCATATCTCATAGTCATAATGAGCAGCAATAGATAAGAGTATGCGGATGGACTTTAGTATGGCTACAAGGGAAAAAGTATCCTCATAGTCTACTCCTTCCTTTTGGGTAAACCCCTTTGCAACCAATCTTGCTTTGAACGTTTCAACTTTTCCATCAGCTCATCTCTTTCTCTTATAGATCCATTTGCAACTAATAGGCTTAACGCTTTTTGGTAGGTCTACAAGTTCCCAGACAGAATTAGAGTACATAGATCCATTTCAAGTTTCATGGCTTCTTGCCATTTTTCTCGATCAATATCATCCATTGCCATCCTGTATGACAATGGATCTTCTTCACTGCCATCGGTGACTGCAATATTTGCTTCTCCATTTTCACGATAGCGGGTTGGCAATCTTATTTCCCTCCCACTGCGTCGTGGTGGTGGTGGTGTTTGATCATGGTCAGTGGTCTCCCTTCTTTGTCGTCCAACAACTGTTGTCGGCATGGGACTAAGCTGATCAGCCAGCAACTCTTCCAGAACTATCTTGCTTATGGGCTTGAAATGTGCCATATAGTTATGCTCAAGAAACGTAGCGTTTGTCGATACAAATATTTTGTTATCCTGAGGACTATAAAACATACCTCTTCTTGTTCCTTTTGGATAGCCCACAAATATGCAGACTTCCGAGCGAGGTTCCAACTTCGCAGTCTTTCCCTTCAACACATGTGCTGGGCACCCCTATATGCGAATATGTCTCAAACTAGGTTTGTGACCATTCCACAACTCTATGGGTGTTATGGGGATTGACTTAGATGGAACTAAGTTCAGAATGTATATTGTTGTTTGCAATGCATATCCCCAGAATGAAGTAGGTAAAGAAGAATAACTTAACATTGATCTCATCATGTCAAGTAAGGTGCGGTTTCTTCTTTCAGCTACACCATTTTGTTGTGGTGTGCCAGGTGCAGTGAGCTGAGATATTATTCCATTTTCAATCAAATGGTCTTTGAATTCATAATCCAAGTACTCTCTTCCTCGATCCGATCAAAGAGTTTTGATTGATTTGCCGAGTTACTTTTCAGCTTCGGCACGAAATTCTTTGAACTTTTCAAAGGTTTCGGATTTCTTTTGCATTAGGTATGCATATCTGAATCTCGAATGATCATCAATAAATGTGATGAAGTATTCATAGCCTCCCCTCGCTTTGACATTCAAAGGACCACATACATCGATATGTATGATTTCAAGGGGTGTCTTTGCTCTATCACCCTTTGTTGAAAATGGCCTCTTGGTCATTTTTCCTTCTAGACAGGATTCACAAACCGGTAGAGTGCCAACATTTAGCTCTCTCAAAGGACCATCCTTTGCTAGTCTTTCAATCATATCTATGTTTATATGACATAGCCTTAGATGCCATAAGTATGTTTCATTTTCGTTACAAACCTTTCTTCTTTTAGGGGTTGGTTCAGCGACTTTGAACATTTCGGTTTGTAGCATTTCGTTGAATATGGTTTCAATAAAGTAAAGACCATCATCAACAAAACCAGAACAAATATGAATTCCATTATTAGATAAAGATACATAGTCAATATCAAAAGAAACTGAAACAAATTGTTCATGCAACCTAGAAACCGAAAGCAAATTCCGTTTGAAATTCATAATAAAATAAACATTGTCTAACAATAAATATTTATTATTTGCAAAAGACAGTCGCACTGTCCCTACTGTCGCCGCTGAGATCCTTGCCCCATTGCCCACTCTCATATGGAAATATCCATCTTCAAGATCCCTGGACGTTTCCAGCATCTGTAAAGAAGTACAAACATGATTAGATGCCCATGAATCAACTATCCAGGTAGAGAAGTCATTCTCAACTAAACATATTTCCATGACCAGTAAATCTGATTTACCTTGCTTTTTCATTTTCAGCTCATCGAGGTACTTTTTGCAGTTCCTCTTCCAATGGTCATCCTGGTTGCAGTGGAAACTCATTCCCTTAGACTTTGGAGCAGCCTTGTTCTGCTTGTTCTTCTGGATCTTCTTTTTCCATTTGCCCTTATTGTTCCCCTGATTCTTCTTCTTCTTATTCTTTGATGAAGAAGGCATTCCCTCAGCTGCGTTGGCTTCAGCAATGTTTGCCTTGCCTCCCTTATCACCTATAAGGGACTCAAATTGTTGCAGCTTATTCAAGAACTTAGTTAAGTTATCATTCTTTTGGTTCATAAGATAACTTGTCCTGAATGGAATGAAATCAGGAGAAAGTGTTTCTAGTATCATGCCAACCTGGGTCTTCTCATCAATCTGAGACCCATTAATTTCAGCCTCATAAAGATGATTAATCATCTTAAGCAGATGCTCACGTACAGAAGAACCATTCTTCATACGGCCGTTCATAACAGCTTTGACAGCAGCGTATCGGGCTGAATCAGATGGACGTCCAAACATCCTCTGAAGAGTGTCCATGATATCTCTAGCAGTCGCAAGGCCTTCGTGTTGAGTTCTCAGCACTTCATTCATTGCTGCTAACAGGTAACAACGGGCCTTGTTGTTAGCGTTGATCCAGCGATTATATCGCTCAGTCAAAGCCGTGGCAGCATTGGCCGGAGGCACTGGAGGACAATCCTCCTTAAGGACAAAATGGTAGTTTTCACAGATCAAGAGGATATTCATGTTGCTTTTCCATTTGACAAAGTTTTCACCATTCAAAATTTAGGAAGCGAGAAGTGCGAAAATAGGATTTGACATTTTTGCTGAAAATAAGGAATTTAACTCAATCAACATTTTACATAAATATCACTACTAAATTTAAGGCATATAAATATGATGCATGAATGTACATGTTAAATACACAAATACATGTTTAATTGTCTAAGGAATTTTAATCACCACAATTAAGTGCCGCATTAGGGTAGGTCAAACAATTACTAATTAAAATGAGACTATCTCAATTAACAAATACTATCTGAAATATCTCATACTTCTAATATTATTAATTTCCTTTTTATTTAGGTCAAGAAAATAATTAACCAATTTAATTATCTCTTTATGAGTGTAACCCACCGCTTTAGATCTTTTAGATTTAACTTAGAAGTTGTTGCCGTAGGGTAAGTCAATTCTAAAATACATCTTAGAGATCCTATCTCTTTGGAAGTCAACCTTGTTATTATAATTAATGAATACCCTCCGTAGGGAGGACGAAATCAAAGCATCTCGGGACCTCATTAATTACTCACGGTGTTGTACTAACGGTGGAGACCTATGGGTTATATTGTCATATTACCCGCTCCCACTCATTATTTACAAATTGTGTATTTATTTATAAAACACCTCTTGCTTTATACTTCTCAGTGAATTTAAACAATTTAAGTCACTGAGATCCAAATAATTTTAAACAACTTTAAAATTATATTAAGTCATTTGTGAATTTAAAATTTAACATTTAAATTTATAAATTTCACATTTGACTTATTTAAATTTTACAAAAACCATTTGCTAAATAATTTATTTAAATTTAATCTCATTAAATTTAACAATTTCAAATTTAATCTTATTAAATTTAATAACTTTGAATTTAATCTCATTAAACTCAACAATTTGGCGCATTTAATTAATTCAATTTACTAAAATAATTTTAGAATTAAAACATATAATTAATGCGAATGATGCATGTCATACATATAAACTAGGTAGGCACTTTTATCCTAGATGGCATGTTAGATGCATGACAATATAATTATTATCAAACATAATAGATAAATAAATAACATGCAAGCGAAATGGAAAAACTTGGACGGGTTCCATGGACCTAAGAATTACAACCCCAAAATAATAATAAAAATAAAATTACATAAAAAATAGGTCTTATTGTAATTCTCCATCTTCAAGTATTCTCCACCTTGATGTCTCCTTTCTGCTGGATCAAAAAAAAAAATTAGGTTTGGGCTTTTCTGGGTTGTAAAAAACAGCCCTTTATTACACCTGGGCCGGTTGGAAAAGCCAGCCCAATGAATGGGCCTGGGCCTTTGCACCATGAGGTGCAAAGCCCATGCATCCATGACTGCACCTGAAGATGCAGTCACCTACAGCAGCTTGAAGGCTGCTACAGTTCTGCCATGGTCGACCTTCGGCCATGGTAGCCGCCCTTTCGCCGGCGACTGTCACCGGCAACCATATGGTCGCTGGAAAACTTTTTTTTTGATAGTTTGGAACTTTTCTATAAAAAAAAATTGTTGAAACTCTTCCATGATGATCCTCTTGCGTTAGGAGAATAATAAATTACATATTGATTCCTATTTTACAATTGATCTAATCAAAATAAAATAGCAAAAACTAATTCCATGGAACCGGATAAAACATCATATGCCAATCCATTCGCACAATGATTATACCAATGCATTCGCATAAAACATAACCATCACACAATAATTATACATCATATGCATAAGTGCCTACCCATTAACATCTAAGAATTATCACATAATTTAAACGTTAAATTAGCATGAAATAAATATCGCTCTCATACTAATTGTTGGTTTCTCAAACCGCATTTCAAAAAAAAATTGTGTCGAAGCGTGGTATCGATCGAATCACATAAATCAAAATTTAATACGATCATTATTTCATGTTAATTTAACTACAAAGATATTAAAGAGAAGAAGAAGAATTTTATTGTCGCTCAATTAGGACGGAAATCTTGAACTCCTCTAACACCGTCTTGACCTCTTCAATTCCAAGAACACCACGATTCTTTCTCAACGTATCTCCGGATTAACATGAACTCGAACGTGTGGGCATTCTAATGGGTTTCTCAACACATGGGATGAATGAATAGGAAATTTTGTTCTCACGGTTTTCTCTTTTTCTGTTTTCTGGAAAAACTTTCTTTTTTCTCTCTCAAGGAAAAACTTTTTCACGCCCCAGAACTAATTCATCTGGCTATTGTTCCTCTCTTAAAAACACAGAACTCATTCCCGTTTTTGAGTAAATGTGCATCCGCACATTTACTCCATTTCCTCATGGCGAGGAAACGTGCAACAGCACGTTTCCTCCCACTCCCCTTTAATTTTTTTTTTTGAGTTTTGAGGAAATGTGCAGCTGCACGTTTTCTTTCTTATATATATATATATATATATATTAACGTGGGGAGGGAGGAGATTCTCACCTTTTATATGATTAAATTCATCCATCTTAATTTAAAATAATTTTAAATTAATTTTAATATTAATTAATCGAATTAATTAATATATGTGTATTTAGAATTCTCAATTCTAAATTAATAATCATAACCCAATATGATATATTCAATTCACATTAATCTTATGGAGCCGTTGAGAGGAACTATGAACATTATTATTTTAAGCTCCAATAATTTTGACAATTAATTAACACCTTAATTAATATATCAAAATTATTAATTCCAAATTACTCCACTATAAATTTAGAATTGCACTCTTAAAATAATAAAAATAATTATGTTCACGGAATTTGTGTTGTCCATTGATAGTCACTACATACGAATTAATCCTCCATAAACGGTTCATAATTAAAGCTAGGTATTTTCCACTAACCTCTTTAATTACATCTTTCTCCATAAGTATCATTGATCCTCTAATGAATAATATATTTTATGATCCAATCATAAAATTGAGCGCTCTTATTATTCAAGTTTTGAATCAACACTTATGGGAACCGTCCATCTACTTCATTATGAAGGAATGGATTTCATCTTGTAAATTAATATTCCTAGCTATTTATTTTACTATACTCTCAATATACCAAGACTTTGACACTATTCACATGTGTCATTACTCTATATGTCAAAGAACATAATATCATAAATAGGAGTTTTCTAATTACTCAGAATTAAGATTAATTCATATATGACCATCATTGATTAATATTGAATACTCTATTTAATAACGGAATTTATTAGAGATTCATAATTAATCGTGTTCCGGTCCTATGTAATCATATTACATAAAATGCTTTCATTCCAATAATCTCATTATTAACAATCTAGGATAAGATTGTTTCATTCAGAATGTAATGAACCACATTAGTAATTTTAAATTAAAGATCCCAACTTTAATTTATAATTACGGACAAGTTTAGATTATTTTATTTCAAACATTATCCTCTGCATATAACAATTATATACAATGTTTACATTTACATCAAAAAATAATCTAGGGATTTTGATATTTATAAAACATCACATGTATGCAAAATAATATTGAAAAAATGCCTCATTTCATTGATAATCAACAAAATATTTACATCTTATTTGATTTATAGGCATATATCCCAACAGATCCTTCTATGATGCCGATTTGTGTGATGTGAGGCCGGCCTTCTTCTCCGGCGCCAATTCGCGAGCATCTCCTCAACAAAGACCCTCCACGATATCGGTTCTCCTCAGTCGAGATCTATGTTGCCAGCAAGGTTGTTTTCTTCACCAGCAAAGGAGAAGAACCAGATCTGCTCAATAACGATTGTAGATCGCAATCTCCGATTTGAAAACCATAGCACAGAGAATCACAAAGTAGAGAGGGTCGCGGAAGAGAGAAGGACTCGCGGAGGAGAGAAGGACTAGCAGAGGAGAGAGCGACTGGCGGAGAAGAGAGGGTCGCGGAGGAGAGAGGGTTGCATAGGGGACTAAGGAGAGAGAATCACGAAGGGGAAGAGAGAGAATGGGGTCATGAGAGTAGAGAGAGAGAAATGGGAAGAGAAAAAAGAAAGAGACAAAATCTTAAGGGTAAATTTGGGAAGCAAACTATTTGAAATTAATAATATGCTATAATTTATTAAGTTTAATATATTACGCTATTTGCTTCAAAAGTACTTATAAAATATGTTGTATTCTGTATTTTTCCTAAAATGAAAACTAATGTTTGCCGAATGCCCAATTTCTAATCATATCCTACCTTAAAAGCTTTTCCATAGTGGTTTTGATACGACTAAAAAAAATGAATTATCAATAATTTTTTAAATTTAAACTGTCACATTTATATCAAAAATTATTTATTTTTCATATTATGTAATTTTGAATAAATTTAATAACTAACACTACCAATAGACATACGAATAAGATTCTTGTTTTAACTTAAAGAATTTTGAGAAGATACTTATTTGCATCCAACGTTTTTTTTTATTTGACATATTTGCGCCCAACACCAACATAAAAAGTCCAACATTCGACCCAATAAGAGTAGTAATGTAGGGTAGCGGACTAGCGGTGTAATTGGTCCATTGTTGTACTTTTCTCTAAACTGCCCATCTGTGTACTTAAAGATCCATCCATCAAAACGTCAACGGAATCACGAGAGGCTGATTTTTTGTCCTTTTTAAATTAAGTAATTTGAGTGTAGATTTTAAATTAAATTTAAATTATAATTGAGTTGAAATTATAACTTAAGGTCCCGTTTATTTCATTGATTCGAGTTTTGCTACAGTAAAAAGCTCTCACAAACAATCACATCTAATTTTTTTGCTACAGTAAAAAATTCTCACATAAAATCACATCATAAGAATCTTTTTGAATTTGTGTTTAAGTGAGTCAAAACTTGAATTTATATTTAGATAGTATTTTAATAAAAACTCAATGTTGATGAAAATTTTTAATAGGGTATATGGGTGGAGTTTTATTCGTCTTTTCGTTGTCAACGCATAGAAAAAAAAATTATCTCAATCAGAATTAAAACGAAAAAGTTATAGCATTTTTAAGAATAGAAAAAATATTGTTCATTAATTTGAGTTCGAGTTTCTGAACTCGAGTTGAAAGAGAAACTTGAACTCGAGTTTTAGTCTCAAGCTCGAGTTCAAACTTAAAAGAACATGAACTTAAATAAAGTTGTAAGTCGAGTTTTTTTTTTTTTTGAATTTTTGACTCAGAAAAGTGGTTGCTGAACAGCCCCGACATATTCCAAAAAATGTGTCCAAGACGGGATAGGTGAGTTTTAAATCCCGCTAATCTTATCAATTTGAATTTAAATTTTAAATTTTATTACAGCAAAAAATTTAATAAAATAATTATATTTAATTTTTTTTATTATAATAAAAAATTTTCATATAAAATTATATTTTAATTTAAATTAACAAATTAAACAGGGTCTTTAACCACGAACCACAAAAAATATGTCGTTTGATAGAGTGAGAAAAGAAATCAGCTAGCAGTGAGTGAATCACCGCCAGACCCATGCACTTTGTGATTGTCTCCTTAAATTTGACACTGCCCCATTCTTGCGCATTAAATTTACTTCACCAGAACTCGGTGCTCACACTGTAATCCTCCAAGGAAAACAAGAGACAAACACAATCTTTATCTAGGCCATTTTCATATACGCTGTGGTCCCCGAAATAACTGCTGTAATTAAAGAGGTTAAGGGACATAAAATACATCACCATATTCTTTTTTTCCTTTTTTTACTAGCAAAAAAAAAAAACAAAACAAAAAACAAAACAAAAACAATCTTGATCTGTTTTCTGTTTTTTTATGTTTTTGTTGATATACTAGTAAGTACCCAACTGCAAAGGGATCCATTCTACGTGTCCATTTATTTTCAAATTCTTTATTTTCCTCCACACAAACAAATTAACAAAGCAGGAAAGATTAGAGACCAAAGCAAGTCATAAAGGACCATCACTAATAGAAGATAAGTCTCACCTGTAAATTATATGTTGCGGAAGCGGAATCCTCTTTTTATTAGTGGATTGTGCTCAATACTACTGGTGCCTTATAGCATTGTTTATTAGTAGCGTTGTTCTTTTGTTTTGTGCTGAACAACCATACTAATAGGCGCCTTTGGTATATAGCCATAATAAAATGCTGAAACAGGATCAGAAATTCCACTGAATTAACTTTTACCCATGATGTATGTCAATGCCTTGTAGAAATAAAACAACTATAAGTTGTTTTAGCAAAGCATGTAGAAGAAGTGGCCCATCAATTAAACCAAAATTGAGTACATATGAGGAGATTACATACATGGAGAGTGAGTGAGATCTGTTTTGGCAAACATGTTACAAAATGGAGGAGGCATTTTTCATAAAACATAGTAACAAAACGTTACAAAAGCAGCAATGCCGCTTAGGATACAGAGTCTATCTAGCCGGCTTTCATTTCTCATCTTCTCCTCTTTCAACTCACTCTGCACTTTCGAGTACAGATGACAAGACTCGAGAACTTCACTGTAGTTTTTGCTCCGTCGGCAGCTTAGTGCTTCCTTAAGAATCAGCAAACTGTTTCTTCCGTTGACATGAGAACCTTCCATGTCTTCCAACTGCATGCTTACCTCTGTTAACTTAAGAGTTGTTGGAACAGCATCTCCTTCCGTGTGGATCACGCGAAACTTCATACTGAGTATGCATTCGACTACTTGACATGGAAGAATGTCTTTTGCAGGAAGTATGGACCCAAACCGTATCACAAAATCTCTGTCCGTCGGCCAATGCCTTTGCCCACCGAGAGCGCTCCAACTAGCAAGATTAGCAGCTTGCTTTATTTTTTTGTTCACAACAATCCAACTAAGTTGGAGTCCATCACGAAGCTCTCGCCATAATTTTCCATCTTTCCTTTCTCTCTCCAAAGATAAAATCGGTGGCAAACCATCAGAAACTGAAAGGATGATTTCACCATCATCGTCATCATCTCTAGAAGCATAAGTGAGAAGATCAATCCTGAATGGGCAGTTGTAAAACCAACCATTGAAGCTATTCGCATTTGGAATGCCCCAAAGAACTTTCGAGCAAATTGTTTTATCTTTATACCTGATATCCACTATGGAAACAAAGTCTGAAGGTGAAATACTTTCGAGTTCATCCATGTCACCGTAGTATTCAGCCTCGGTCCATTCTTCAGGATACTCACTATACTCATTCCATTGATATTCAGAAACTTCCTTGTTTATAATAAGGGGAAAACAGTCCGCGTAGAACTTTCTGAATCCACCAATAGATGTTATTAGATTTTTAACATCTTCCCTGTTGGTTGAAGGCCACATAGTGGAACAGACATTTACCCATAATCTCTCTTCCCTTGAGATGGAACAAAAGGCTGCACAAGCACATGCCGCAGTAGCCAAAGTCGGTCCGTCCAGACGCCTTAAAATATCATAGAAAAGATCAGTGCTCAATGATGCCATACTCTCAACTGGTGCAATTGATGTCGCCATAGGTCTCAGACTCTCAGCATCTAAGAAAGCAAAGAACACAATAACTTTCCTAATGTCTCAACTAACAATAAGCAGAAATCACAAAACTTTGCCTACTGAATATTTAACACAACTTTGCCAGAAGCTTTAAACAAAATGGAATCAATGGACTTATCAAATTTTGGCTAAACCGTGAAAGATATGTGTACAACAGAATTAGCAGTGCTAAACGATCTAAACTTCCTAGAAAATAAGACCCCAACCAGATCTTTTTATCATTAACAACTTGAATGCAGGGAAATCCTGCAAAAAAAAAAAAAAAAAAAAAAAATCATTTTGGGGATTCCTCTATGTACATCTCATTTCCACAAGCTACATGTATCGACTAAGAGAAATCAGAAGAATACATAAACCACTATACACGTTCTCTTTTGTTCATGTTCATGATTGTTTCAAACTTTCATTCAACTGAAATGGGATTTTGTTTCGTTTAATTTCCATTTGTAAATCTCAGATTATCTGATTCTTTCGTTTGAATTTTGCTTAGTTCTATGTTTGAGTGCGAAAATAACAAACTAGACAAGAAGCAAAATCAAGACTACGATTAGTCACCAAACTTATTGGGTCCTTAAGCACAAGAAAACAGGACAGATGAAAAATGATAATAAGCTCAAATCGCGCTATGTATAATAGTGGATACATTTAGTTACTGTTTCAAAAGTATCAGCTGCGGCTTGGAGTTAAAACATATGCTCTGTCTACAAGAAGACTAGCTTTGCTAAATCATTATGAAATACAATCAGATTAGTTTTGCATATACAAACCACAAAAGGAGTATTTGTGAGAAAAGTAACAATCAATTGGAATGAAGGGCTGAAAGAAGCATTTGATAATGAGAATATAGCATAAGATTAAAATATCAGATTTGATAAGTAACCGAGTAAAACAAAATCTGACTATATTAGCATATATATACACCATGATGAACGAGTAGGGAGATTGACCCGTTCAAGCACTGAATTCTAAAGTCGTGATGGATCAATCAACCTAAAGACCAAAAGAGTCATTAGGTATAAAGTACAGATAACTTTGAACAAAAAAGGGGGAGATATTTAGGGGAAAGGAACGTGGTTCTTTCCCATCATGACCAGAAAATCTATATAATCTATCCAAACAGAAAACAGAGTAAAAGCAATAATTCACCAAATTGCAACAAAAAAAGGGGAAATAAAAATAAAATAATGCATAACTAAAAAAACAAACATGGGAAATGCTCAAACAGGCCAATAGATTCCAATAAAATTAAGACGAAAAGAGCAAGAAAAATGAGATTTTCATTCAGCCAACAACAATAAATATTCTAACAAAAATAACTGCCGAACAGCAAAAAGAATTCTGCAAAAACAGAAGTTTACATTCAAGAAAGATGAGAAAAGAAGAGGTGGGTATGGCTTCAAACCTCATAGATTGGCCATTAGAGAGAGCCCAAGGAAGAGAAACAGAAATAAACCCTTTGAAGCTTTGACTTTTCTTTTTCTTTTTCTTTCGAGGTTTCCAAAGAAGAAACGACTTTCCTTATAAGAGAAATCTAAGAAGAACCCAGATAGAGGAAGCGGAATCTAAGGACGAAATGTGATGATATCTGGGTTCTGGCGGATCATAAAGGATGAGTTCGTGAGTCACTTTCTTCTTGTGTTGGAAGGTTTTCACGCGTGTATCTTTGGCACGAAACTACAAGATATGATATGGGATTCTTTTTATTTTTGTTTTTATTTATTATTTGTTTTATTTATTTTTTGGCTTTGCCCTGTGCTGAATGTGGTTATGTGCGTACGCCACCTCATCACATTAATTAATTCGACCAACCTGGTGTCTCTTTTAATATCTGCCCTTACATTGCACCTTCAAATATTATCCACTGATAATTTAATAGATTATTTTGTTTGTTTTGTCAAGTATTGATGAGTGGGATAATTTAAATTTTAATGGATTCTTCTGTTATGACATTTGTAAAGTTAGTTTACAAATCTTTATCGACAAGTAAGATATAATGATTTTAATTCTGGCGCGTAGCTCCAAAAAAAAAAAGCTCTGTTTATTCTGCGCCATTGAATTTAAAGTCAAAGTTTTCTAAATAACTAAGCTCTATAGGAAGAGTATACTTGTATACTCCAGTTTGGGAAAACATCCAAAAGAAACTCCATTATCATCATTATTATTATGAAGTGAAAACCAGTCACAATCTCCATTGTCATTTTATTATACTCAAGTTTGGACACTTGGAGCTTCGTAGGTCACAACCCACAAATTTGGGATGCTTGAAGTTTAGATTTGAGACCCCTATGCCTTTCTTTTTCTTGCAAATTTTCAATTTCCCAAGACATCGTTACACTTTTGAGATTTAATTCACTAGCTTAAATGTGCCCTACAAGCTCACAAAGTTTGGTGCATAGGCCAAGTGGACGGTACCTCATGAGCACTGCTCAATGCTTGACAAGATCTAGTACATGATCAAGTTTTGACTTTTTCTTAGCCGTAGATAATCCTTTCACCTTCTCTATCTAGTGTAAAATACAGTCTGAAAGATACAACTTACAAGAGTAGATGCTACGGGCTCACCAAAGGCAACATCCTAGAACTAACATGTTAGATATTTTTATTAGTTGGCAATCTTCTAAAAATTTAAAAAATAAGTTCAAGAAGATTTTAGATTGCGGAAGAAGAATTCGAATCAGATTTGAAGTTAAAGTTGCAGATTTTGTTGAGTTGTGATTTAAAGAGATAAGGATAAAGGCTTGATCAAAGAAAAATAAAACATTGGTTGAGATTTGGAGAGATAAAGATAAGGCATTAGTTATTTGAATTTAAATGGGAGATAAAGCTTGCATGAAGATCAAATTATTTTCGGATTTGAATTCTTGACTTCATCCGATTATTGTTAGAAGAGTTGAATGGCTTATATAAATATATATATATATATATATGTGTATGTATTCCCGTGAACTACACAATTAAGCTTGAGTTGCACATGAGAATTGGAACTTGAAATTTGACTTGGTAAAAGAAAAGTCAAAGATAACTTGCTATAATGAAAGATAAGGCATTGACGTGAAAATGGCTAAGAGAATTTAGATGTTGTAAATAAAGCTGAGGATGATTTTTTGATATCTGAATATAGATTCAAAAGTTGAAAAGGGAGATACGTGGAATGAGTTTATATGAGAAGTGGCTCTGTAGGAAAAGGAGGGTCGACAACAGGAAAAAGTCTTGTGATAGAGAATCGATGCTTAAGTAGAACAATCTGTAGTTTATGTTTTTTCTCATTGAAAGTATGAACAACTGAAGGGAGTTCAACAGTTAAAGGTGAATACGTATGGTACACGCTAAACAGTGTCATTGTTAGAGTTCATCACAGCGACATCATAATCTAGGAGGGAGTCCTTAAGTGAATAAGTCTGTCAAGATTGTAATTCTTAAATCATAGTAAAATTGTTTACTGTCTGGGAGTGGCTTCACAGAGTAGGTGTGCGCACCAAACTGCGATATCATATTGTGTGTTTCTTTACTTTCTGCACTTTATTTTACTCGAGCAACTGAACGTAATTAACTCAGATCTATCATAACACATAATGACATTTGAGCTCTCTTTCGCTAGTTCTTTCCAACAAATTATTACTCGTCTCACATAATTTGGCAATGCGGGAATTTTCATGCTTAAAAATACCACTACCAAACTAATCTATTAAACGCAAAAGTAGGTAGCCGAGCCGACAATAGTAGAGCCACAGGTAATATGCAACATGGAGTGGCAAAATCTTTTGAGATTCCAATGCATCATATAGATTGATTTGTAAGGAAATGCGCAATAAACTTTGATCATGCGGCCAAACTGCCCTAAATATAATAATCACAATAGAATATACACGCAACCATGAGAGCAACCCTCTACTTAATTGATCAACACTAGTCATTACACCCATGTGTCTAAAGAATCAAGTTCAGATAAGATTGCAATTAAAAGACTAAGTACCAAAAAAAGAACTAGCAAATATCCTTATCCTTTTCTTCTTCTTAAACAAGTAAACAACTTCAAGCAAGAAATGTGAAATTTGCACCCGCTTTTAGCATTCCAATCATTAGATCACATCATCATATCAACAATTTGTGCTCTTTGCTTTACACGCTCTAACAATGTTTGTCTGCCAATAACTATGCAAAATAGTTTAATACGATAGAATAAGTCGTCAACTCACTGTGTTGGTGGCACGTCACAGTTTTCTGCTTCTCAAATCAATAGAAGATAAATGAACACAAGGATTGTTGACCTAATTGGGCTAGAAATAATGTCATAAAATGCTTGTACACTGTAAACCTTTTGGAGTTGAAACTGCTAGGACACATTCAAATATTTGGTGTCTGTTTGTTGTTGTGCAAATGGTCCACTTGACTGACCTCACAAGGGGATACCATATACTAACTAATACTTGTGTAAAAGGAACATCCTAATTAATAGTGCTCAATATTATGAACACACAATTCAACATTTCTCTACTCTTTGTGCGCAATAAAGGAAGCAAATTCTTTTCACACAAGCAGAAAAATACATCCTGCTCTCACAATCCCCTGACCAGTATATGGATTCATCACAAGGATAATATAGATTCCATAAAATGTTCAACTTTCTATTTCAATAGCATCTTTTGATGCCAAATTTTGCATCTTCGACATAAGATTACAATAATTTAACCAAGGAAAAAAAGAAAAAAAGAAAAAACTTAAGAGGGTTATTCCACAGACATGTATACGGTTTTTCAAGTTTGCAAATTAAACACTCTAGTTTAGCTACAGTTTAGCTTTTGGATTTTTCAACATGAATTTAAGGCTTCATGGTGCAACTACAAATCAAGCATGCCCATGTCCATAACAATGACGAAGAAACATTTTAACAGATGGAAAAAAAAAAAAAAAAAAAAAAAAAAAAAAAAAAAGGTTCTTTTTTTGGAAAAAAAAAAAAAAAAACTATTGATAGTTATTTATTTTCAGCAGTTAAATATGTATTATAAATTATTCGTTCTGCATACTTTTTAATCTCATGTGATGTTAACTAAAAAAAAAATTTAAAAAAAGGAAAAAAAAAAAAAAAAAAAAAAAAAAAAAAAAGATAGGTTATTTCTTTTTGGTGAAAATATGGCAAACCCATTAAGCTGTTAGAAATAAAAGAAGATAATAATATTCACTCAATAAAGTAAAAGTAGACAAGAGAAAGTAATTGACTACAATACTTCATTCATTGATTGAAATAGCCTTTAAATAGGCGTACACCAATGACATGTACAAATAAAATTACCCACTTACTTTACCACTACTGACTCCATTATTTAGAACATGTCAAAACAAACTCCTATAAAGAAGCCAAGTAACAGCAACTACTAAACAGACTAACAAATGCCTATAGAATAGGACAACATAACAGACTCCAATGGACTCGGACAACTTTGTTCAACCGTCCATTCCTCTCTTTGATGATCATTATGATCATTGGAGCATGTTAATGGAGAACTTTCTAAGATCTAAAGAGTATTGGCACGTCGTCTCTGAAGGATTTACGGAACCAGCAGCTAGTACGACAATGACACAAGCACAAAGAACGGAGCTAGAAGGGCAGCGGTTGAAAGATCTCAAGGCAAAGAATTATCTTTTCCAAGCAATTGATCGCTCAATCTTGGAACCATTCTTTGCGAAGACACTTCGAAACATATTTGGGATTCCATGAAGAAGAAGTACCAAGGTTCTGCAAGGGCAAAGAGGCAGCAGCTTCAAGCACTTCGTACGGAGTTCGAAACACCTCGAATGAAGTCGGGAGAATCAGTTACAGATTATTTCTCTCGAACAATGGCGATCGTGAACAAGATGCGGATCTACGGGGACGAGACAAAGGACGTGACCATAGTAGAGAAGATTCTTCGATCCATGACACCAAAATTTAATTTTGTTGTTTGTTCCATAGAAGAATCCCATGATATTGATGAACTTTCAATTGACGAATTACAAAGTTCTTTGTTGGTTCATGAGCATAAATTTAACCATCAGGAGAAAGAGGAGCAAGCTCTAAAGGCCTCAACAGAAAATCACTCGGCGACAAGAGGAGACAGAGGACGTGGTAGAGGTCGAGGCAGAGGCAGAGGAAACAATGATCGTGGAAACCAACAACAACACCAACACCAGCACCAAGACAACCAATTTCAAGGAAGAGGAAGAGGACGAGGTGGCAACCACTCGACTTCATATAAATCGAGGTCAGCAGACAAGTCCAATGTGGAGTGTTACAGATGTCATAGGTACGGCCACTACAAGTCTGAATGCTGAACTAATCTAACTAGACAAGGTGAAGAAAGAACTAACTTCGCAGAAAAAGAAGAAGAGGTGTCTCTTTTAATGGTGTGTCACGTGAAGGAAGAAACTCAACCAAACATGTGGTATTTAGACACTGGCTGCAGTAACCACATGTGTGGAGATAAGAAGGCGTTCTCTGACCTGGATGAATCTTTTCGCAACACCGTTAAGTTTGGTGACAACTCCACAGTTTCTGTTATGGGCAAAGGAAGGGTAACTATTCAAACTAAAGAAAATTGCACCCACACTATCTCAAATGTTCTTTTTGTCCCAGATCTAAAGACCAACTTGCTTAGTGTGGGTCAGCTGCAAGAGAAAGGGTACGAGATTTCTATCAAAGACAGAATATGTCAAATCCAAGATGCAAAGTTGGGCTTAATTGCTCAAGTTAATATGACGGCGAATCGTATGTTCCCACTTTATCTCCACAACACCACTCATTCATGCTTCTCAGCAAAACTGAAGGATGCAGCATGGCTATGGCATTTTCGCTATGGTCACCTAAGTTTTGGTGGATTGAAGACTCTACAGCAGAAAAATATGGTGACTGGTCTTCCTCAAATTACTGCTCCATCTAAAGTTTGTGAAGAATGTGTTGTTAGCAAACAACACCGAAATCAATTTCCGCAAGGAAAATCATGGAGAGCAAAGAAGCAATTGGAGCTGGTTCATTACGACCTTTGCGGGCCAATAAATCCACCTTCCAATGGAGGTAAAAGATACCTAATCACCTTCATTGATGATTTTAGCCGAAAAACATGGGTGTATTTTTTGCAGGACAAGTCTGAAGCTTTTACATCTTTTAAAAGCTACAAAGTTCTTGTTGAAAAAGAAGTTGGCAGCCAAATAAAAGTTCTTCGTACTGGTGGAGAATACAACTCACATGAATTTGCAAATTTATGTGAGACTCATGGAATTCAAAAACAACTTACTTCAGCTTACACGCCGCAGCAAAATGGCATTGCAGAAAGGAAGAATCATACAATCTTGAACGTGGTGAGGTCAATCTTGGCAAGGAGCGGGATTCCAAAAAGATTTTGGCCAGAAGCTGTCAATTGGAGTATTCATGTATTAAACAGAAGTCCCACCCTTGCAGTTCAAAATATGACGCCGCAAGAAGCTTGGAATGAATGGAGACCTGCTGTGGACCACTTCAGAATTTTTGGTTGCATTGCATATGCCCACATTCCATATCAGAAAAGGAGCAAGCTTGACGACAAAAGAGAAAAATGCATCTTTCTTGGTGTTAGTGAGCAGTCAAAAGCGTACAAATTGTACAAACCTATCACCAAGAAAATTGTCATTAGTCGTGACGTAATTTTTGAAGAAGAAAGATTCTGGACATGGAACAATGTCAAGCAACAAATACTGGCAGACGTTGATGAAGAAAATGAAAGGCAACAGCCCGTGGAGAATGGACAACCGGTGGAAAACGAACAACAACCAATTGCTGAAGACCTTCCAAGCCCAGTTGGAGTTGATGTTGTTGATGAACAACGACCTCAACGAGTTAAAAAAAGACCAGCATGGATGTCTGATTATGAGGTACCCGGGAAATCCATTTGAAGACCCACTTACACATTTTGCTCTTTTTTCATATTGTGATCCTATAGCTTTCAGAGATGCTGTCAAGGAGTCAAAATGGCGGAAGGCTATGGATGCAGAAATAGCAGCCATTGAAAAAAACAACACTTGGGAGTTGATGGAGCTTCCAAAAGGGCAAAAGAGCATTGGTGTGAGGTGGGTATACAAGACAAAACTAAAGGAGAATGGAGAAATTGACAAGTATAAGGCACGCTTAGTCGCTAAGGGCTATAAGCAAGAGTTCGGCATCGACTACAAAGAAGTCTTTGCTCCAGTTGCAAGGCATGACACAATCAAACTAGTGATTGCATTGGCGGCACAAAACTCATGGCCCTATTTTCCAAATGGATGTGAAATCATCATTTTTACATGGCGACTTAGAAGAATAGGTATTTATTGATCAACCTCCTGGTTATGTGAAGCTTGGAAGTGAAAGTAAAGTTTATAAACTCAAAAAGGCATTGTACGGGCTAAAACAAGCTCCACGCGCTTGGTATAGTCGTATAGATGCTTATTTTTCTAAAGAGGGATTTAAAAAATGTCCATATGAACATACACTTTTTACAAAAATTAGAGATGGAGGAAAATTGCTCATTGTTTGCTTATATGTTGATGATCTTATTTTCACTGGAAATGATAGTGCAATGTTTGACAAATTTAAAAAATCTATGATGGTTGAATTTGATATGTCTGATCTTGGAACGATGCATCATTTTTTGGACATTGAAGTGGTGCAATCTGCAACTGGAATTTTTATTTCTCAAAGGAAGTACGTGCAAGAAATTTTGGAAAGGTTTCAAATGAAAAATTGCAACTCTGTTAACACACCTACTGAAGTTGGTTTGAAGCTTGTTCGAGATCCTGAAGGAAGGAAGATTGATAGCACTCTTTACAAGCAAATTGTAAGGAGTTTGGTGTATTTAACAGCTACTACTGGCATAATGCATGTTGTAAGTCTTATTAGCAGGTACATGGAATGTCCAAGGGAGATACATCTTTTAGCTGCAAAAAGAACCTTTCGATACTTGCAAGGGACTATTGGTTATGGGCTGTTTTACAAGAAAGGAGAAAAGTCAGATTTGATTGGATTTACTGATAGTGATTATGCTGGAGATCAAGATGATAGAAAGAGCACTTCAGGTTATGTCTTTATGATAGGTTTAGGAGTTGTCTCATGGTCTTCAAAGAAACAACCAATTGTCACGCTATCAACAACCGAAGCCGAGTTCGTTGCTGCAACTTCATGTGCCTGCCAAGCTATTTGGTTGAGAAAAGTTCTTGAAGAGCTCTATTTCAAGCAACAAGGACCGACCCCAATTAATTGTGACAGCAGTTCAGCAATTAAGCTCTCCAAGAATCCTGTTTTACATGGGCGAAGTAAACATATAGATGTGAAGTATCACTTCTTGAGAAATCTCACCAACGTTGGAGTCATTGATCTTCTCTTCTGCAGAAGTGAAGACCAAGTTGCTGATATATTTACTAAACCCCTCAAAGTGCCTTTATTTCAGAAGCTACGGAAATTGCTCAGTGTACGCACTTTGGAATGACCGGTTTAAGGAATGATTTTTGTTACTAATGATGTCTAAACTGAATGTTCGAAAATCTTTCAGTTTAAGGGAATGAATGTTGTGTCACGTGGGTTTATTTGATTAAGTGGGTAGTTTTATTTGTACGTGTCACTGGTATACGCCTATTTAAAGGCTATTTCAATCAAGAAGTATTGCAGTCAATTACTTCCTCTTGTCTACTTCTACTTTATTGAGTGAATATTATTATCTTCTTTTATTTCTAACATAAGCAACAGTCCAAAGTTTGGTATAGCGGGTGGAGATAAAATTTGAAATAACTGTGACAGCAAGAAATTATGTAGCAATTCACATTGCATAAAGATTTGATCACTATGTAAGCATTTATTCATAAAAATAAAAAATAAAAAAAATAAAAAAAAAAATCGCCTTAAGTTATACCCTAAACTCTAAAGAGTAAAGATTTATCATCTATGGTCGTTGTCAGAAAATTTTCAAAACCGAGAGAGGACCTTTCGAAGTGATCGGCTTCTACCTCAGTCATCGGCGGCGATGTCGGCGTCACCGGAAGACTTGCGAGCAGAGTCGTCGGCGACGTCGTCGCGGTCGCGATCCGGGTCGGACTTGTCCATGGCGGCTCGGGCCTTGTCGAGGAAGGGCTTGAAAGCAAGCTCGATCGTCATCCACCCGAGCGCTAGGGCTCCCAACACCACCATTGCTTGCTTCGTGGCGGTCGATTTCCTCATTTTCCCTCCAAAAACTTCCTTTCTTTTTCTCTTCCTCTCTTCTTTTCTGTTCTGTGCAGTGTGCACGAAAATGCCCTCTGATTCTCTGTAAAGTTGAGGTTTTTTTTTTTTTTTTTTGTACTTTTGACCCTAAACTTTTTTTGTTTTATAACTTGCTCTATGAATTTTTAATGTTAGTAATTCAGCCCTCTAGCATGCAAAATGTTACATTGTGACCTATTTTACTAAATTTTGTCTTGAATTTTGGTCTGATTTGAAGCCCTAAGGGTTGAAGAATTGTGATTTTGGATTTTGTAGTTTTGATTTTTTTTTGTAGGATTTGAGGCATCAAGAGCTGAGAAATTGAGAGATTTATGCCGAGATTTAAATTGGGATTTTAGAATTTTTAGTTGGATGTACTTTTCAATATAACACAAGAAAAAATGAAATAAATATCTTTTAAAGTGTATGAGTCTAGATTTTTATCTTTTATTCTTGATTAATATTAATTTTAGTCAAATAACTCTATTACAAATGGGTATTAAAAGAAGTAAAAATCTAAACTCATACACTCTAAGAGTAAGTTCAATAATTTTCTCATAACAACACAATCATCAACAGTTTTAATAAGTTGTATTACAATAGTTTAACAAGTTGGGGGATAAATTGTCGTTTAAGGGAACAAATTGCCAAGGCTGAAAATTTGAATAAATAAATGTGCTAATTAAAGAAGGGAACTCTATCACGAAGAAATTGTGGGTAGAATTAATTAGTAATAAATCTTTGATTAGCACAAAAATTAGTAATAAATCTTTATGTTCTTTCGTGATGCGATTTCAAATATAAAAGAAACAATATTCGTGTTTGCGTTTGCCAATGTTTAGGCTTTGGACTTTTTTTTTTTTAAAGAGAAATTTAGAGAAATGCTCGAAGATTTATTTTCTAGCATATCAATATCTAATCTAGTGAAATTGTTCTAATTCTTTAGTGTAGGTGCTTTAAGCAATATGGTGTATTTTCTAAGCTTTTATGTTGAATATAGTTCTTCTGATCAGATAATTTAGCAACCCCAATTACTGAAAAGTAATGATTCAAGGTCTCGTGCCTAGAAACATTAGGATTTAAATTTTAATCTTAAGGAGTTGTTTAGGACTAGATATTCCTTTTAAGTTCTAAATGAATTCTCTCTCTCACACTTCGCATTTTTTCAATTATGTTAATTAAAAAAAGAGAAACTCAGGAAGCTTTATAGCTATAATTACAATAATATTGATTAACCCAGCAAATTTTTATCCCATGCGTTTGATTCGTTTCCATTGCATATACTCAAAATTCATAGACGTGAAAATCACAATTTGTTAGCTGCCCGTTTAGTTCGCTGATTCGAGTTGAGATGTGATTTTATGTGAGAATTTTTTACTGTAGTAAAAAAGTTAGATGTGATTATTTGTGAGAGCTTTTTACTGTAGTAAAACTCGAATCAGTGAAATGAACAGGGCAATTTCAAAATTTGGTCAATTTTACTACCATTATTTGTCTCTTTCGAAGACCGGAAACCATTTCAATTTCAGAGTACGTAGATCTTCATGGGTGGCAACAATGTCAACGTATACTCATCTAAAAGACCTGTAATCATCTGTGATCTGACGGTGGGATAGTGGAAGGCCACCATATCTGGTATTTCAGCTAATTAAGAAATCTACTTCTCTTATATATATATATAT
>NW_010358172.1:645532-700318 GCF_000414095.1 Morus notabilis | reverse complement strand
ATATATATATATATATATAGCTCGTTTAATTTACTGATTTAAATTTTTATTTGAGTTAATATATAATTTTATATGAGAATTTTTTACTGTAGTAAAAAAGTTAGATGTGACTGTTTCTGAGAACTTTTTACTGTAATAAAACTTAAATTTTAAACTCGAATCGGTAAAAAATTGTGATGAGGATATAATTGTAAGTGTTCATACTTGTTTACGACCCATTTCACATTGAAATTCTTGGTGATTACGTCTCCATTAGTCGTTATCTATCAAATATAAAATTTAATAACATGGTGTGATAAAAATTTAATCTCAATAATGTCATTCATATTTTTTTCTTCTATTAACTATATAATTTATTACAACTGGTTAATACCACTCTGCTAAAATAATAATACTTACCGTTGGATAAATAGTTTCAATAATCTTCTATTTGTAATGGATAGATCAAAGAAGCATTAATGTTAGTTTTTTTTTTTTTCATTTTTATTTAATGAGAAGCAAAATGCAACATAAGAAGTATTCAAAGCATAGTCTTAATTTCTATCATTTTATGTATTATATAATGCTAGAGAAGCACGCCGGCGTTGCCAACGAAATTTTATCTTATCTTGATTTAGGTTGTTTATAGCTGACTTTCTAATTATAATTAAACCAACAAGTCAAATAGGTGGCTATATCTTATTAGGAATTTAGGAAATGGGATATTTCGTTAGATAAACATTGTGTCCAATATTTCCAAGCACTTAAAAGGTGTATTATCTCATGGAGCTTGAAATATCTGCGTCGCTATGTATGTAAAACTACGGCCTCGTTCATTTAACCGATTCGAGTTTTCAGTTTTAGATTTTTACAGTAAAAAGCTTTCAAAAAATGTCACATCTCAACTCGAATTAAAAACTCGAATCTGCGAAGTGAACGAGGCCTACAAGTACTATATATCCTAATTATAAGTTTTGCCGACGACTAAAATATAACATGCGTAAACGGAACATTGATCCGCTAGCAATATTAATAACCGTTTGATTCATAAATTTAAACAAAAAAATTTAAATAAAAAATTGAATTTGTGAGGGAAAAAAGTATAATAAAAAAATTTGAAACTGCAGTATAAATCTATAAAAGAAAACGGACCATTAAGAAAACAGCATGCTAATCTCAAGTTTCAAGTGGCAGGTAATTACATTTTATCTAGCTAATTTCACTGGGTTAAATAGCTTAAATTAAGAAAGTATGTTCTCTAATCTCATAACTAACTGATACAACACATTTGAGTCTCGTTTATTTCACCGATTTAAATTTAAATTTTAAATTTTATTACAGTAAAAAACTCTTAAAAATAGTCACATTTAACTTTTTTACTACAATAAATTTTTTTTACATAAAATTATATCACAACTCAAATTAAAAATTCGAACCAACAAACTAAGACCTCGTTCATTTCACCAATTCGAGTTTTCAATTTTAAGTTTTTACAGTAAAAAACTCTCAGAAAATATCACATTAACTTTTTATGCTACAATTCGAGTTTTCAGTTTTAAGTTTTTACAGTAAAAAACTCTCAGAAAATATCACATTAACTTTTTATGCTATAATAAAAAATTTTTAAAAAATATCACATCTCAATTTAAATTAAAAACTCAAATTGTGAAGTGAACGATGCCTGAGCTCACGAAATTTGCACCTAGCGTCTAGACATTTCAGGAGAATCGGTCTACTTTCCGTGATAAAATTTCCAACTGTAACGTACTATCACATCCAAAAGAAATAATATACACATTATTTTGATTAGACTACTGATAAATAATAATGAGAAAAAGACGCAAAAGATAAGGATTCAGATCTCTTTACGGAGCTATATATTAATTTTGTTATTTTTATTCTAATGGATGATGGAGACAGTCATTTCAATTACCATCTCACTCGGTCATGATTTGAATTAGAGTGAAGAATGAACAGAAAAATATCGGTATATATATCATGTGGGCAGAGAAGATAAATCAGATAGCTAATGAACTTTAGTAATATATAGTCATGCATGCTGTGGAACATGGTGACTCGTACGTGGAACTTATATCATAATCAATTTCATAACCGAAATAAAAATAGTTAGATCTCGTTCACTTCACGGATTCGAGTTTTCAATTCAAGCTGAGATGTGACATTTTATGAGAGCTTTTTACTATAACAAAAAAAGTTAGATGTGATATTTTCTGAGAACTTTTTACTGTAAAAACTTAAAATTGAAAACTCAAATCGGTGAAATGAACGAGGCCTAACAAAAAATTTTGTTACAAACAGTGAGGTGACTCTCAAAGTGTAGGAACTCTCGAAGATCTTAATAAACGAAAGATGTCAATCAAAATAAGCTCTATAATTAAAACTAACATATGCAGTTATAAAAAAAAAAAAAAGCATATTTTTTATGAGAGATTTTTTAGTACGTTTAATGTATCAATATGTCAAAATTTTTTAATTATTAAATTTACATATTTTTTATATTTTATATAATTTTATGTACATTTAATGAATAAAAAATTTAATTTATTAATATATTAACGAGAGAAAATTTCATTCTCTATTTATACGAAAAGGCCAAAACAATTACGAAAGCATTAGAAAATATTAATTTGTCCCTCACCCGGAAGCAAGAAATAAGAAAATAAAGACAAGGACTTTCTCAAAGGTCAAAGTCAAACAAAACAACTTCTGGATTCTGAGGAGCTGGCGCCTAGAAGCAGAAGAAGCAGCCCCACTTGAAGTTTGCATTTACGTTATTTAAAACCTCGTTCATTTTGTTGATTCGAATTTAAAATTTGAATTGAGATGTGATTTTATATGAGAGTTTTTTTACTGTAGTAAAAAAGTTAAATGTGATTATTTTTTAGAACTTTTTACTGTAGCAAAACTCGAATTCTAAACTCAAATCGGTGAAGTGAACGGAGCCTATACTACTACCGTAACCATCACCGAGTACAGTAGCGTGGCCGTAAATTAAAGATCATTGTGGCATGGTCTCGTTAAAGATTTGAGTACTGAGTGCTGCTGTTTAGAAATTTTAGATTGGAGGTAAAGATCTTATTCAAGTTAATTTAATGCTCATTTTTAAGGTCTCATTCATTTCGCCGATTTAAGTTTAGAATTTAAGTTTTACTACAGTAAAAAGCTCTCAGAAACAGTGACATCTAACTTTTTTACTACAATAAAAAACTCTCACATAAAGTTATATTTTAACTCGAATTAAAAATTTAAATCAACGAACTAAACGGGCTATATTTGAAACCGCATCCTTATATTTAACCGTTAACATATTTAATTAGTTAAAATGACGAACTCTTCGTTAAAACTAATAATAAAACTTTCAACAAAACTTCTTATTCTTATGCTATATAATCGTTTAGTAAACACTTAGAGAGATATGCTAACGTAAGTGTACACTTATTGACTTTTATCGCGATCAAAACCATATATAGTGCTCATCCACAAACACTTGACACACACGTTTTTGACAAACATGGCTCCAACCATTTCCCTCCAAAACTTCATTCTCTCAACTACCTTTCTCCTTCTCTTCTTCACAACACCCTCATTTTCCCAACAATCTTTCCGCCCAAAAGCCCTGGTGGCAAAAGTCTCAAAAGACACCTCAACTCTCCAATACTTGACCTATCTCAGCCAAAGAACCCCTCTCGTCCCCATCAGCCTCGTCTTCGACGTCGGCGGCCAATTCCTCTGGGTCGACTGTGAATCCAACTACGTCTCCTCCACTTACCGCCCCGCTCGCTGCCGCTCCGCCCAGTGCTCCCTCGCCAAAGCCTCCGGTTGCGGCGACTGCTTCTCCTCGCCGCGTCCCGGCTGCAACAACAACACCTGCGGCGTCTCTCCCGACAACACCGTCACCCACACCGCCACCGGCGGCAAGCTCGCTGAAGACGTCGTTTCTATCCAATCCACCGACGGTTCGAACCCAGGGCGAAACGTCACGGTTTCGAGATTCCTGTTCTCTTGCGCGCCGAGCTTCCTGCTCCAAGGGCTGGCAAATGGAGTCTCCGGAATGGCGGGCCTTGGCCGGACGAGAATATCTCTCCCGTCGCAGTTTGCTTCCGCGTTCAGCTTCCGCAGGAAGTTCGCTATCTGCCTATCTTCGTCCAAAAACGGCGTCGTTTTCTTTGGCGACGGACCGTACGTTTTCCTCCCCGGAAAACAATTCTCGTCCTTTACATACACTCCGCTCATCCTCAACCCCGTCAGCACCGCCTCCGCCTCATCGCAAGGCGAGCCCTCGTCGGAGTATTTCATCGGAGTAAAGTCGATCAGGATTGGAGAAAACGTCACGGTTTGGGTGAACTCCACGCTTCTTTCTATCAACCAAGAAACAGGCTTCGGAGGGACTAAAATCAGCACCGTGAATCCGTACACCGTTCTAGAATACTCCATTTTCAAGGCCTTAACGGAGACTTTCACTAGAGAAGCCGCCGCGAGGAACATCACGAGTGTCGGCGCCGTCGCTCCGTTCGAGGCGTGCTTCAGCAGAGAGAACATTCTGAGCACTCGCCTAGGGGCGTCAGTGCCGACGATCGAGCTCGTTCTGCAGAATGAGAACACGGTGTGGAGGATTTTCGGGGCCAACTCGATGATTCAAGTGAGCGACGACGTGCTCTGCCTTGCGTTCGTTAATGGCGGCGAAAACCCAAGGACTTCGATCGTGATCGGAGGGTACCAATTGGAGGACAATCTTTTGCAGTTTGATTTGGCAACTTCTAGGTTGGGTTTCAGTTCCACTCTTTTGGGAAGGCAGACTACTTGTGCCAACTTCAACTTCACCTCCAATGCATAGATATATATATATATATATATTATATATGAGAAGTTTAGTTCATCTATTAGAATTATGTGATTAGAATTAATTTTAATTTACGTGTATTTTTTTATGAGAAAAAACACTGTAATAAATCATAAATTATGATTCAAATCATGATTTGAATCCTCCGATCAAACATCCCCATAGTGTTCCGTTTGTCATGATCATTAAATTTCTGCGTAGTCATTAAGGAGTGCCATGCATATATACATCTATATAATAAAAATGTTCATCTTGGAGGTTTTATTTCATGCATTGTGATTACCGGTATAAATACATGATTGGGCAAATCAAGGATCGACAACAAATTTGAAAATTATACGTACGTGCTTATGTCGTTTATGGGTAATCAGCCTAGGCTTTTTTGGGACATTGGGCTTATTGTAGTTTCTTTGGGACCTTGTTGAATGAAAGACTCGTTTTGGGTAGAGAAAAATATGTTTTAAAAACATCGATTGCTAAATCGAACACTTTCAAAGTTTCAGGAGCAATCTAAGTTTTTAAAGCTTCCTTCAAGGGCTTGATTGAAATTTTCAAAGCTTCAGGACCAATCTACGACAAACGACAAAGTGCAGAGAACCTAATCTTAAGCGCTATAGCGCCCATTGTTTAAATGACAAAACAGCATTCAAAGAAAAAAAAAAAAAAATTTTTTAAAAAAAAAAAAAAGAAAAAAAAAAAAAAAAAAAAAAAAAAAACCGACAACATCCCGAGTGATAATTATTTTGATTAAAAAAGAGACAATATATCTTACAAGTTGCAAGTATTATATAGTGGAATTAAAAAAAGCATCAAGATCCATATATATCTACAAGAAAATGATTTAAAAAAAAAAAAAAAACCAGATGGAGTCCAGCTAGCCAACTACGACGTGAGAGAAAAATCAACGAGGACTAGTTTGTTTATCTGTATCACATATATATATATATATATATATAAATGTATATATAACCAGTTCGCATCCAGACTCAAATTTTGACTTGAACATTAGTACTACTGTAACTATGTCTTTGCAGTATGCTCTCTTCTTGCTCTTCCTCACAAGTGCAATCTCATGCTTTTCTCCTTCTTTCCAAACAGCCCTTGTGGCTCCGATTTTCAAGGACAGCTCAACAAAGCTATACACCATCCAAGTTTACCTTAAGACCCCTCTCCAGCGCACCAAATTACATCTGGACCTGGGCTTCTCCTTCACGTGGATCGACTGCTACCGGAACTACAATTCCTCCAGTTACCGCCAAATCCCCTGCTACACGCCACTCTGCAATTTCATTGACTCCTCCGCGTGCAGCAACTGCTACGACGCGCCCGGCCCCGCGTGCGGTAACAACACCTGTGCACTCTTCCCGGAGAACCCCGTGACTCGGAAGGTCACCCTCCACAACGCCCTCGTTGACTCGCTCGCTTTGCCGGAGTTGACTCAGGGCCGACTCGTTCTCATCCCGGACCTCGTCTTCTCATGCTCGGACGCCTCGATCCTCCGTGGCCTCGCCAAGGGGGTCTCTGGTCTGGCGGCTCTCGGCCGGTCCAATTACTCGCTTCCGGCGCAGATTAGCTCCGCCCTCTCTTCTCCCCGTTGTTTTGCACTGTGTTTGACCGGTCAACGATCCCGTGCTGGAGTGGCTATCTTTGGCTCCCGTGGCCCCTACGTGTTCTCTTCTAAGATTGACCTCTCCGGATCGCTTATTTACACTCCGCTCCTTCTTAACCCACTCTCCACCACAGTCATAACCTATATACAGCCGTCATTCGAGTATTTCGTCGGTTTGACTTCAATGACGGTCAACGGTAAGGTGGTGCCACTGAATCAGACGCTTCTGAGCATCGACGATGAGAGTGGCATTGGTGGGACCAAGCTCAGCACAGCAACTCCGTATACCGTGCTTGAGAGCTCCATATACAAAGCATTTACTGTGCTATTTATTAAAGAATCCTCTGCGCTCAACCTCACCGTAACGGAGGCGGTCAAACCATTCAGAGTGTGTTATGCGGCGAAAGATTTAAAAGACACACAAGTGGGACCGGCTTTTCCAAATGTTGACTTTGTGTTCCAAAGTGAAAACGTTTTTTGGAGGATCTATGGAGCCAATTCGATGGTGAGAATGAAAAGGAAGAATGTTGATGTTTGGGATTTATGGATGGCGGGGTCAATCCGAGGACATCGATTGTGATCGGAGGGCATCAGATGGAGGATAATCTTTTGCAATTTGATCTTGAGTGTGGGAGATTGGGGTTCAGTTCTTCAATTTTGGCTCACGATACGACATGTGCAGATTTTAAGTTTGCAACTAAAACTGTTTGAATTGTGTCGTAAATTCAATGTAACGAGTATTGATAAGTGGCTTTCATTATTTTGCTTATATTTTTTAAAATAAATAAGTCTGTTGAATGAATTAGACGCTGAATAAGACGCTTCTAAACATCAATGATGAGAGCGGTGTTGGTGGGAGCAAGCTCAGCACTGCTACTCAGTATATCGTGCTTGAGACCTCCATATACAAAGGATTTACTGAGACATTCATTAAAGAATGCTCTACGTTGAACCCCACTATAACAGAGGCGGTCAGTGCTACGTGGTCAAAGATTTAAAAGATACGTCAGTAGGACCCGCTGTTGCGTTGATCTTGTGATGCAAAGCGATAACATTGTTTGGAGGATTTCCGGAGTCAATTCGACGGTGAGGATTAGTAGGAAGAATGCTGATGTTTGGTGTCACGGATTTTTGGATGGTGGGGTCAAGCCGAGGACATCGATCGTGATCGGAGGACATCAGATGGAGGATAATCTTCTGCAATTTGATATCGAGTCCAAGAGATTGGGGTTCAGTTCTTCAATTTTGACTCACGGAATGAGATGCGCGGACTTCAAGTTCGCAACTAAAACTTTTTGAATTTGTGTCATAAATTCAATGTAACAGATATTGAAATGAAGGGCCATTCATAAAACAAATGCATCCCTTTCTTAATATTGCTTATATTTTAAAATATAAATAATAAGTCATTACGGTGGTGCAAGATATTTTGCTCCACTAAGTATTTTTATTGTTGGATTAATTTTTTATCGGTAAGATCTCCAGTAAGAACATATATGTGTGGCGTGCTGTAAATTTTTAATACGAATCTGTACAACTATGATTGTTAAAAAAACTAATTCAAAGGCTGAAAACACTTACCCCACCGATAGAGCAAGAATAAATAAGGAAGTCTATTAAGGAATTAGTTATTCCCTCGATGCAATAGGCATAATTATGAAAAATCATTCTATTACAAGATGGGTTACCCGTTCCATTCATTTCAAGTAGTTTATCAACCTTTTGATCTCTCTTGAGGTGTTGATACCAAATTTTAAAATTCCTAATCTCAAATTTTAGGTTTTTTTATTTTTTTTTTCTTTGTGTGTGGGCGTTGTTTCCATCTCAAAACTCTAATTATACTCACTACTTGTTTAGTAATTAAAAAGAAAAGGTTTGGAAAAATAAATATTATCCCCATTCAAAAAAAAAAAGAACAATAAATATTAGACTTATTTGGAAATAATATACGTAATCACCATCATTCTATACAAGAAAAAACATGCCAAAGAAAAAGGTAGTCAAAATTGTGGACAAGTATTGCACGATCTATTATTTTCCAAATCAGAAACAACAGACAAACACCAGTTGGTGATCAACGAAAATCTGGAGAAGTTTCGGTCATAAACTCAGAAAACCACACTTACAAGCCTTTTAAAATTAGTTTTTCCGTATAAATTAAAAAATATATATTTATATATATATATATATATATATATACACACACACACACGTATAAACGACGTATAAATGAACAAAGAGACTTGTCGTTGAATCAATAATTTAGAAACCAATTTTGAAAAAGCTAGTGTGTGGTTGAATCAAAATTGTTTATGCTTTTCTCTTTCTTTTTTTTCCACAGCAAAAGGGCGCAATTTTAGGGTTTATGTTTTCAATCATTTATGCAAAAATTATGAGAGTGCCTATCCTTTGAGGTGAAATACAAGATTACTCATCATTTTGTATCTAAAATTTAACAAAATATAAATGAGAGACTATATTTGAGACACTAAAAAGTTCAGAGTTTAAGTTGTCAGTAGAGAAACTAATTCTAAAATTAAAAGTTTAATTTTGGAGAAATAAAAAAAATATAAAAAAAAAAAAAAAAAAAAAAAAAAAAAAAAAAAAAAACAGTTCAGGAACCTCTCAGAAATTTAACTCTAAATTTTATCATTATTTATATAAATGACATGTCTTTACTCGATATATTCTTGTCGTTTTAGAAATAAAAACACAAGCTTGTAGCTCGGTCGTCCATTTTCCTTTGAATAATTAGACATGGCATCGCGGTTTCATTTGTTTAAGCTGTATTTTCACTCATTCCACATCAAACAAACACTAGTGTTTGGAATAATTTTATATGATTTTCCCCTCTTTAACAACCTTAAACTTACATCAGTAGTTGCCATAATTCATGACAAATATTGATGCCCTCCAATCCAATAACGACCGATGTACTCAGTTTTGGTAGCTCACTTGAATTTACTCCCGTCCCTATTCTAGCTAATTTCATTCTTTCCACCTTCGTAATATTGACCACACAACAAGAAGGTAAAGCCTCAGTTTAAACATTACGTGCCACATACACTGGAGAGAATTACGAATAGAACTACCCAGTTAAAAATTCTGTTTTGGAGAAAATAACATTGTTATTTCTTACATCAAATACCACGACTTGAAGCGCAGAGTCAAATCCAAAAACTAAAGGGGTTTTTTTTTTTTTCTTTAAAATGATAAATTTAAACCAAAAGAGTTCCTTCCATCACAGTACAGGCTTTTCCTCGTAGAAGCACTCTCTGGTTTTTCTCATCCAAATGAAGGTTCAAGACTCCTCCTCTTGGTGATGCCTGACGCAATAAACAATAACACGACTTTGCCAAATGTAGATCAAGAGACTATGATTTGTGCATTATAAAGCAGAGATAGAATGATAATGTACTTTATTTTTTTTTCTTTCTCTGTTCTTTTATATATATAGATATATATAAAGAATGATAAAGTACCTGGTATGCAACAAGATCACACTTTCCCAGTTCCTTACTCCAATAAGGTGCCAAGCCACAATGTGCACTCCCACATACAGGATCCTGAAAAACATGCAAAAGAAAAAAAGGGTAACTCAAAATCACAGACAATCCATTAGCTTCCTATTTCACTTGTGTGTTTTTAGTATCTCTTATCATGCTTGTTGATAAACATCACATTCATGTTCTAATTTAAGTGCAGTGCAAATCCATAGTAGATAAATAGATCAGCGGATAATTGACAAGTAGGTCATGATCAAGGGAACATAAGCATGAATGTATGATAAAAACAACCATATGACGAAAATCAGGAGCTTAAAATGAAAGACAAGCTAGTCAATTTACCTCATTGATTCCAAACTTTGGTGCAAAGAACCTGCTGTGAAAATCAAATCCGGACTCCGGTGGAGCGATCCCTGTCACAATTATCCCGCCTCCTGGACATTTTTCTATTGCACCAAAGTCTGGCCTTATTTCTGCAACAGATTTTGCTGATGGGAGCACAACCTGTAAAATATAGAAAAGCTTTGACTTAACATAATATGACCAAAAAAAAAAAAAAAGAAATCCGTTGAAAGACAGAGTATAGAGAAGTTACAATGAGATTCTCTAAATTAGTTGTCTTTCTTATTTTAACCACAGTAGCACCGCCCAAGGCCTTGGAGATCAATGTTTCCTCGGCGGAATTGAATTCGGTGTTTGGATCGGCAGGAAAGTTAAGTTCAATTAAGAAGCCTTTGTGTGCTTCACCATTATGAATATTGGAGCCATCAGCAACCTCATTAACCTCAAGAACTCTTTTAGCAGTTAGAATTCCAGACAGCGTGGCGAATTCAATAATGTCAGAATCTATTTTTCCAGATGTAAATAGAGCATGTGCAGCTGCTACTGTTGCATGCCCACAAAGCTCAACCTGCCAATAAAATGCAAATGGGTATTTGTCTAAAAAGATTTTGCCTATGAGGAACTAATTAAAAGGAAGAATTGGATCTTTGCATTAAATTATCAAATTTCTACTACTATAAAAAGCATGATGATGATGATCAATTGCAAACTATATAGCTAGATGCAAAGGATTAATTACGAAGAAATACATATGAAAACTGAAATCAGAAACTGATATACAACACACTAGTCAAAATTGTAAAAGAAAAGGAACAAATGTCAAAATAGAGAATTCTTTTTATTAAAAAAAATAGAAAATAGTAGTTTTATTGTGAATTTTTAACCAACTAGTCTTACCAAAAAAATTGATTAATTCACAAGAAAAAATGGTTTAGAAGTAAAATTTTGGATTTCTCTTTGTATTGTGTTTGAGTGAAAGAATTACCTCGGCAAGGGGAGTGAACCACCTAAGACGGAACCTAGGAATTACAGAAGACCCATTAGGCGGGTCGTGAGCCTCTGACTCAGTGATTCGACTCACGTAGCACGTCTCGGAGATATTGAACTCAGCAGCCACCGATTGTAGCCATAGATCGTCCCTGTCTTCCTCTAGAAAGCAAACAGCCGCCGGGTTTCCCTTAAACGGTGAGTCGGTGAATGCGTCTACCTGTTTATATATGCAACCAACACAACATCTTTTACTTACGCAACGAACACAACGAATCAACGACAAATACATATATATGTAATATGTGTGTGTATATATATATATATATAGTGAGAGAGAGAGAGAGATAGAGAGAGTACCACAGAGTACTTGACGAGGTTCTTTGCCATGTCTCTGAGAAGTTTGAATAGAGGTTCTTTATCAGAGTCAACGGACGGCTGTGTAGAGTTTGTTCAAGATGTTCATAAATAGGAAATGAGTTAACTTGACTTCTAGTTTCCACCAATTATTATTAACTTTACAACAAGGTGAAATTTATTTATTAAGACCATCGAATCGAATGGAATGTAAATATTAATGATAATTGTATATTTAACATTAAAAGATATAATATAATATGTTAGTTTTATTTTTATTTAATATTAAATATTTTTTTTATAATTATTAAGTTTTAAAAGTTATAAAAATAAACTTTTATTTTTAAAATAATTAAAAAATGTAAAAGTTGTTTTGATTATATAGAAAAGGTAAATATTTTAACCAATAATAATTATATATCAAATTTCGCATATGTTATACTTGATGAGAAATTTGTTACAAAGTATAACATGTGAAAAATTTAGCATAATAAATAGTATTACATCGGAGATGTTCTAAGAATAGGAAAATTGTGTGGGTAGCCTTTTTTAACCACATCTTTTCATAAATGGTAAACTTTTTATTTTACGAAAACAGACGTTTTGTTTACATATGGACCACAGTCAATCAATGATTGACCCACGGTCAATCATGATTGACTGATTCATTATTAATTTATCAATAGTTTATCATTAATAAACATGTAATTTGTTGATTGAAATTGATTAATTAATAATTAATTTTAATTAATTATTAATTAATATTATTAATAATAAAAAATAATCGAGTTAATTAATAATAAACTATGATCAATCATAATTGACTGTTAAGTCAATCAGTGATTGACCGCTGAGTCAATCAATAATTGACCACTAAATTAATAAAAACAATCATTTTTACAATTTTACAAAATTTTGACCATTTATAAAATAAAAAAAAACATCCTTCAAAAAAGCCATGAAATCCCTTAAGAATACTATGAAGACATGTCGGGATGTTCTGTGTTTAATAAAATGAAACGACATGAGATTTGTTCAACGAGACATATCTCTGTCTTTCTAAAATTAAAAGGTAAACAGTACATTCGTCTTAGAAAAAAAAAAAAAGAAAAAAATAGTTTTACTCTAGAAATTTCTGTCGTTTTAATTCGTAAAGCGACATGTACTTTCACTTTAGGAGGGAGCTACATGAAATTTGGTTTCATAAGCAAAAGACGTTTCGAATTTTCATTTGTCAAAAAAAGGGGGAAAAAAACGCGACGAGTAAATTTATCAACTAGCTCATTAGCCAAAAAGAAAAAAAAAACCATAGATATATAGGGGTTGTTCTTTTAAAGTGTAATGAGTGTAATTTTTGAGTTGAATTTGAGTTATAACTTGAGTTGAAGTTAGAAATTGAATAAAGTTAAGTAAAATTGAATAAAGTTAAAACTTAAAAGAACGTGAACTTGAATAAAGTTGAAACTTGAGTTGTCTTTTTTTAAGTTTTATGGACAAAAGAACATGCCCATATTTTTTTTTCTTTTTTGAGGAAAACTAGCTTAATGGTTATTGATATATCATATGCCTTCTATTTTTTCTGGAAAATTGGTGTGTCCTTCAAGAAAAATTTCACATTTAGCTTCATGATCGAAGCTAGCTGTCGTTTAAGGATAAACGTCATATCGTTTTTCTTGGGAGCTTCGCTCAGATATTAATTAATTAACAAATTGACTGTCGTTTCTAATTAAGTTTTATCGTTGTCCATCTAACAAAACACTGCTACACAATACAGGCTTACAACCGGAATTTTGTTGTTGTTTATTTCATTGGACGACTTACTACTTCTAATCTCTAATTTTGTTGTCGTTTATTTTTGAAGTTTTCCTGCTTAAAAACATAAAATATTTGAAAGGACTTCTATGCTGTACTTCAACAGTCCATTTTCCTGTTACAAAGTTTAGGTTTCCTCCACGACATGTCGTCTCCTCAGTTAAATATGTTATTTAAATTATTTTCAATTTCATGGACTTTGAAAAGCAAACTAAGGAATCGTCTCATTCACGGTTTGGTTGTGAAAAAAAAATTAAAATAATTCAAACTAAGAGAGTTCCTTCCATGACAGTAAAGGCTTTTCCGCGTAAAAGCACCCTCTGACTTTGCTCGTCCAAATGAACATTCAACACTCCTCCTCTTGGCGATGCCTGAGCAGATTAAACAATAAACATAATTTATACAAACGTTGGATATCAAAAAAGGGTAAATGAAGAAAATCCTGCGAGGGGAAGAGAGGGGGTTAAAAACAGAAGTACCTGATATGCGACAAAATCGCATTTCCCCAGTTCTTTGCGCCAGTATGATGCCAAGCTACAATGTGCACTTCCTGTAACGGGATCCTGAAAGAGAAGAACACGTGAAAAATAAAGGGTAACTCCTTCATGAATAAGAATTTGTGGCTCTTTTAACTCCTCATTTAAAATAAATAATAATTAAAAAAAAAAAACATTTTAAGTAGCTATCGAATCAATAAACCAAATAACAGCGGAAAATTCCTTTCATCACTTCCCTGCGAGTTCACTTGTCCAATGCAAAATCTTTGATCGTGTGTTTAGTGCACATTTTTGTTTATCATAGTAGAAGGCATCCAAGTAAATGACTATTGGTACTTGGTACAAAACATGCCAACAATAATCCTTGAGGAGTGACCAAAAGAAAGCTCATTACCTCGTTGATTCCAAATTTTGGAGCGAAGAACCTGCTGTAAAAATCAAATCCAGACGCTGGAGGAGCAATCCCTGTCACAATTATACCCTTTCCTGGAAACTTTCCAATTGCATCGAAGTCTGGCCACAAATCTTCAACGGATTTTGCTGATGGGACTACAACCTTGAACAATTCAACAAGAAAAAGTATGTAAGACCGTATCAAAGGCAAGTTTGTTTTAGCACAATGGACAGTTGGAGGAATTACTATGAGGTAATCTAAAGTGGTTGTCCTCTTTATATCAATCACAGGAACACCACCCAAAGCCTTGGAGATCAACGAATCCTCGACAGAATTAAAATCAGTGTTTGGATCAGCGGGAAAGTTCAATTCAATAAAAAAGTCTATTTGTTCTTCATGACCATCAGAACCCTTGTTCTTCGCCGGAACCTTTTCTGCTGTTAAAATTCCAGACAGCGTGTCGAATTCAATAATGTCGGAATCTATTTTCCCGGATGTAAAGAGAGTTTGCGCAGCTGCTATTGTTGCATGTCCGCAGAGCTTAACCTGCCAAAAATTGCAAATTTGCATTTGTCTTTGAGGCTTAAATGACCCTTTAACAATAAAATGAAGTTGCGATGCAAGTGGTTAGTGAAAAGTACGCTATATCCAATCCTTTGAGCTATTAATGTTACAACCCCACATCCACAAGGATAGAGTGTCGTTTAACTAGTTTTTTTTTTTTTTTTTTTTTTTTTTTTAATTGTGTCATCAGTATCAATATCAATATCAATAAAATGAGAAAACGTAATGCAAAAAGAAGAAGAAAAACGGTAACCAGTATTTTCGGTTTACACCCCCCCCCCCAAAGGGAAGGGGGTTTTTTTTTTTTTTTTTTTTTTTTTTTTTTTTTTTTTTTTAAAGAAAAAGAAAACAAAAGTCTTTCTTTACTAGTATGAAACAAATATACATCATGAGAATTTAATCAATCTATAACTACAAGCAAAGATTACTAGGCAAGCAAGCTGAAGACACGAGTAAATAAATTCTGAAACAAGTAACTGGTATGAGTACAAAAAGGGAAAAAAAGGAACAAATTCAAAAAGCAAGAAATCAATGCCCCAAATTAACCAATTTCACCAAAGACCGGGGAAGAAAATTGCAACTATTGTTGCATCATTATCATCATCATTATCATTGTGAATTTTCCCCAGTACACCCAAAATGAGGGATCTTTAAGACAGACCTCAGCAACGGGAGTAAACCACCTAAGACGGAACCTTGGAACGGAAGGCCCATTAGGCGAGTCGCGAGCTTCCGACTCGGCGATTCGAGTCAGATAGCAGGTCTCGGAGATATGGAACTCGGCGGCCACCGATTGCAGCCATTCGTCATCCCTGTCTTCCTCGAGCAAGCATACGGCCGCCTGGTTTCCCTTGAACGGAGAATCGGTGAACGCGTCGACCTATTTGTCGTCAAACTCACCAAGTTAATATTCCTACTTCTATAAGCAACATTCGAACACTAACAGTACGACATAGGAGAGAGAAACCGAGAGAGTACGGGTACGTACCACGGAGTACTTGACGAGCTTCTTTGCCATTTATGAGATGATCCGAAAGAATCTGCAGTTAAGTCAGAGGAACTCCGTGTAGTATAGAGATGAAGAGATAGTGTATGTCAGTATGTGTGTGTACGAGAGTCAACAGCCGCCGCCTGAATTTTTTTTTTTTTTTTTTTTTTTGGTAAAGTTCAATTCAACGACAGTCGTTTCTTTGAAAGAAAATCTTAAGTAAACGACACTGAGTTTTAGTCATACTGTAATTCTGAGTACGCGACATGTCGCGCAGCAGGGAAAGTCGCACACTTGAAATGTTTATATGTCGTTTTGTCATGCAAACGACAACTGACTCCTTAAAAAAGAGGGGGTTTCGTTTAGCTCGTGAACGATAAACGACATGTAATTTCCACGCTTTAGACGATGGTAAATTTTGCAACTTTAACTGCCGTTTGATCGGGAAAACTTCTGAATAGATGACTTTAGAATTGGAAAACATATTAGTCAACAATCAGAACATTTTGAAATGAGGCATATTTATTTAAAAAAAAAAAAAAAAAAAATTTCTATTGCCATGAGAAGGTTTCTTGACAGCCACGAACGACAATAATTTTCTTATCATAATTTCAGCTGTTTTAATCAGATAAAGAACCAGCCAAGATCGCTGGACTTTTTCCAAGTAAAACCCTTAACCTAAAACGTCTTTGAATGTAACTCTCTTGTATTATGTTGTAAAGGAAACAAAAACAATCATAAGATGATGAAAATTCATGCAAAAAAACACTCGGAAATATTTTGCTGAAAATAAAAATGAATTGGACATTGAAATTATTAGTGATTGAGCCTAAACTTCAAATCAACCATCTTTGTTGACTAGAAAGAGACTATAATAAAAATACATAACCATACAACAACGTTTCAAACCTAAACCTACGGGTTAATAAACAAGGTTTATTGAAGACAAACAGCAGGGCAGCCTAATGTATTATTTTATAGAATACATAAATTATCAGCATTCCACTACTTTATTCTATGTAAACACGGAGTGGAAGCTCCTGCCCGAAGGAATTACCAAACACCTTCCTTGGACATTCTTAGGAAATGGGACAGAGTAATACTTGGGATCTCAACACGACTCTTTTTCTTCTTTGTTATTCTGGTTGTCTTCGAAGACTCGGCGTCCTCGGACTGTTTAACCGTCACAGAGGCCAAATTGTAGAACTGCTAACACCACCACATTATTAGATACTGCCAAAAATACTTTCAAGAAGATGAGGTTTCATTTGGATACGGTAATTCTACCTCAGTTTAATTTTCTAGGAGGCTGAACATGTCATCTAGATCAACCGTCCTTTATACCAGTAATGTAAGCATCAAAATACTAGGTTTTTTTTTTCCATGTGATGTTTTTTTAGTAATGTCTTTTTAACTAGTTTGTAATGATATTATGACTCATTATTAACAGCAAATAATCAATAGGAGAATATGAGAGAAAAATTTACCTCACAAACACCATGCAGCAACAATCTATGGAAAGGGTCTTGGACCCGTAGGATGAGAGTTTCCTCTTCTCCACTATCAGTAATGTAAGCCCGTATGCACTCCTGGAAAAGAGAAATTGCATTCTCAATGACACGACAACAGCTAAAAAAGTTTAGTTTAGTTGCAAATAATTTGATGAAAATGTTGGTTGAGATCACTATGGAATGATAATGCTTGTAGTGAATGTGGATATATTTGTTAAACAGGCATACCTCATAGCCCTCAATGAGTTCCAAAAGAGAGCTACGCCGAAGTGCCTCTCTCGTTCGACAATCAACTCTACGCCAAGCGTTCAAGACAGCCATCTTATTGGAATCAACATGATCTTTCCTCTTTGCAGGAGAACTCCTTAGAGCACCCATAATATCTGCCTGCCATAATGATCATAATGAAATTAAGAGTTGAGACAAGTGACCATGTAAATTCCAAAACAAAACATCCAATGTAAAAGCGCAAAACATGTACATATTATAGGTAACAATCAATAACTTCAGGGAATATTTGCATTCTAAATGATATATATACTCAGCACTATATGCAAATCAAGTCCTAACAGCCATGATCAGAACAGAAGAGATCGGCGAGTAAGCGGATCAAAATACCTCTCTGTCCATGTCTATGTTCCTAAATTTGTCCCACTCCCCCCCATTAGTCATGGCAAATGGCGAGGGTGGCACATCATCGCCTGTAAAATCAAAACCAAAATGGAAAATTAAAACCAAAATGGAAAATTAAAAACACATGTCAAAGATCTAGAAGAAATAACAACCAACTATAAAGAGAACGCTGCAAAGTGGATTATGTATGAGCTCAATCCAGCCCATATATCATATAAGATTACATAACTTGAGTCATAACAAATATTGGCCAATTGGGTATTTCTTTAAGTCATGAATTACCCCAAGGTGGTGGAGCAAATAGGCCTCTAATTTCTTCTGCATTCAAACGAGGAACTAGTTCCATCAAAAGGCGATCGTTTAACCACCTACGTGACCGCCTGTTGCTGACCTACCAAAGAAAAGAGGAAATAGTCAATACTTTTAAAAGAATGCATTGCATAATTATCAAAAGGAAAGAGATAAAAAACAGAAGCAATCTCGAATAACAAAGTACAAACAAGTACTTGTTGAAACTATTACAAAGATCAGTATGTATTATTTAAACCACCTAAGACCCACAAATCGCAAATGCAAGTTATGTATCAAATACCAACAAGAAAGATCACAAATTATAGTTAAAAAAAGCTTCCTTGGTTTTCTAAGGTGTCCAAAATTTCCAGACGTTGACTAACATTGCCCACATTAGCACAACCCAAATTCAGTTCTATATTAGTTATCTAAAAAAAAAATAAACAAAAACCGAGTGATACCTTTCCAGCCAAGCTCTCGAGAAACTCTATCTTTTTCTCAATTGACAAGTCAAGGGATTTTGCATTGTCTCCTGGCAAAACCCCGAAAACAAAATGAAAAACTTTTTGAATACTATTTTTCTAATAGCAGCATCAAAGTTGTAAAAAATAAAATAAAATCAAAGCTGAAATGAATTTCAGAATCCAAGTTAATACCGAAACCGAGAAAGTAAAGGCAAATCCAATAAGATCTCAAAGCTTCCCAAGTCCACGATCAACAAAAGGGCAATAAAGCTTGAAACTTTAATTAATTTTCTCCCAGTAACAAGAGAGAAATCTATTGTACGAGCAAAATTAATAGAGATTCTAGTAAAAGTACCCTTTCGAGGATCAAGAAAAGGAGAAGAGAGAAAAAGGTCTTCTTCCCTCTGAAGAACATCAGGAGTCGCCATGATTGAGAGGAAAATAGCTAGATCTGATTCTTTCTGTGCTCGAGTGTTCGACGAAAGTCCGAAATGAAGACCTGAAGCCAAAATCTAACGCCAAACACCGCCTAATAAGAGAAAGAAACCAGAACAAAGAAGAATATACTCTAGTGCGATGCAAATTAAAGGTCAGTTTTTAAGCAAATAAATAAAGAAAAAATAAATATTACTTTATCCTGTATGTAGTGACGTATGCACGGTGGGCCATGCCGTGATGATCACTCAATGACGAGATTGTGACACGTGGAAGAGTTGGCCCACGCTCATCTTTTGCACTTTTTTATTTTTGTTTTATTTTATTTTTATCTGCAACAATTTTGCTCCATAATATAATAAAATAAAATAAACGCTGCATAACTGATAAATATTGTAGAAAAACAATAATTACTGATTTTCAATTATAGGGGGAGTAATACCATTTTTATCAAAAATAATATTAATGAACGTTTAATTCATAAATTTAAAATTATTTTTAATTTATTTATATTTTTTATAAAAAAATATTGTAAAAAAAATAAATTATAATCTAAATTACGACACAATCCACGACTAAAGAAAAAAAACCCCTGTAACTAAACAAACTAGCTGCGCGTCTCTTATCATCTTTTCTAGCAAAGAAAAAAAAAGATTTAGTTATCATTCAGTTAAAAAATTTGAAAATCAGTAATTATTTTTTTCCAAAAAGTAATTAGACAAACACAAAAAATTGTGACACCTGTATTTATTAAAAACTGTCTTGACTGTTTAAATACATATATATTAAAACATTAATGTCCACTGTATTTTTTTTCTTCTGATTCTAGAAAATGTCAGCTAACACAGAGCACTATATATTTTTTTTTTTGGAGAATTATCATAAATAATTTAACTTTAATGAATATATAAAACTACGAACTTCGCCAAATTTATTAGCCTCTTTTATTTTATTTTTTCTTTTTCCGAATAATAGGTTACCCATTGCCCAAGGAACGCCGTCGTCCACTTGAAACAACCACAGGGGTATTATGGACTTTTCAAATCATCGTCTCTCTCCTCCACTTCCTCTGAGCGTCGGCATTACGAGTACGACTATAATACGCATGCGCGCTCCTACTTCACTCGCACCACTCTCTCTCTCTCTCTCTCTCTCGTCGGATTCTGGTCTTGTCTTCCTCGCAAATGAAACCCTAGAATCTCCGAAGCTCGTCGTCTCCACAGCACTATCCTCACTTTCTCAGTAACAGTAGTAAATGCTAAATCTTCTCTCTCTCTCTCTCTTTAATTCCATTTTCAACGGAATAAGTTGTTAACCCATTTATTCATTACTATTTGTTTGTTCTGATTATGGCGTATCATGATTATGGTGAAACATGACTCATGAGTTGCTTGTAGTTGCTATTTGTTGTTCCATTACTTCGGATTTTTTTTTTTTTTTTTTTTTGCCGCAAGTTATATAGATACAATACAAACACAGTTTTTACAGGTATGGGTTTTTTTGGAACAATTGTACGCTCATTTTCTTTAGTTTTAGCAACCAAATAAGAAACCATTTCTAATGTAGTTGACATCATTTTTCTTTTGTCTGTGACTAGTTAGAGTTGAAGAAGTTTTTGGTGTGACTATAATTATGGAGGGGCAAAGCAGTAGCCATAACAATCCTATGCAAGTGATGCCATTTAATGTCGGCAATGATGTTTCTCATGTGGGTGAGGATGTTCAAAGCCAACGCATTCTCATGGCATCTGGAAGGAATTGGGGCCATAATGATATTTCTGTGAATGTACCTTGGTGGATTAATCAACCCCAAGAAGCGTCTCACAACTATGTCAAGTTTCTAGCAGAGAGCTCTGCATTTCTTCAGATGAATAATAATAATAATCCTTCTGAGGATATGATGATGTTGGAGAGCCTCTCCTTACCTGTTAGTGGGACATATGCTGTTTCTGGGGTCTCTGATTTCCAAATAGATATGTCTTACAACCACCTGGGACAGGCTTGTGACTCTACTAGATCTACTGAAATTGATGCTTGGCAGGTAAAGGATGATACTACTGACTACCATGAATGAAATTAGATTGTCTGTTCTTTTGTTGCGGTTAAGAGATTCGATAGAAGCTATGCAAGTATTTGGTTAGATTAATTTGTTCTGCGTCTCTCGAAATGTATGTAGTATTTCAAAATGTTGATAATTCTTGGCACTTTATCTAAGCAGTCAAGACTTCTGATGCCGCACAATGAAAATACGGACATCAAATTCACAAGTGCTCAACATCAGATCCATGCTCAAGTAAATTCTCTCAATTTGGTTTTTGACTTGCATATTCAACTCATGAGATTGTCGCCTCAACATATTCATTTCAATTTACATGTTCATAGTCATTCAACTTTAGTTTTGTCCCCTTTTTTAAAAAACATTTTTCACAAGGAAACCAAAATAAATAATAGGGTCGCTACAACTTTCTCGATATATATACATTCCTTGTTCTCATATGCGTTGATTCTGGCAACAGGATCATGCTTACTGGACGCAAATCTCAAATGGGGACAGCTATAATAACGTTTCTCGAGCTGATATTCCAAGAACTGCAAGAGTTGCTTCACCTAAGTCTCTGTCCCAACCCCATTCCTGTGCATCAAAACCAAAAACCAACACAACTGATCGTGTAAGCCAAATGCCTTGGTAGAAACTACTATTTGACATGCTTATGACACTGCCTCCATAACTGAAGTGGTCAAGATTTGGATCACGTATACATCAATTGCAAACAGATATTTCCACCATTTATCGGTTTGTTTAGCAAAACAAAATTTAACAAGTTATTATGGTTGGATAGTCCTACACAGTTTCTTGCACGGATGTTGGTTACTTAACTAAGTGTTTTCTAAAGCAGCAACGCAGGATGCGAATCTCTGACAGACTTAGCTCATTGCAAGAACTGCTCCCAAGTTCTGTGGAGGTAGTAAATCTACATGTAAAGTTTAGATGTGTAGCAATTCAATTTGAAGACTAGTCCTTGAACCTTTCCCGAAATGCCTTTTGATATTTTGTGGTCTTTGATTTTCCCTTATCTGATGTATGTACCTCCTATATCATGGGAGTCCGCTGTACATTTGAATCCAATAATATTATGTTGCGATCAGTTTTTGTTTTTTTCATTTTTCATTTTTCATTTTTTTCATTTTTCAGGGCTGTCAACTATCTATACTGGATGATGTCATTGACCATGTCAAAAGTTTGCAGCTACAAATAAAGGTGGGCCTTCCCTTTTTTTTTTTCCTTCTCTTTCCTTCTTGCTTTTTGGGTTCAGAGACATCCTTGTAAATACCAACATCCTCCATTGGCAGCTTTACTTGTTAAAATCCTATGTTTCATAGCAGTGCAATTGAAATTTAATTAATCAACAAAAAATAAAAGAGTGAAATTTAGACTTGATTTGGAAGTTTTTTATCCGTCCATTTGGAATTATAGTGGTACGTATTTGTGTTCAGGAAATCGTTTTATATTTGCAGGATATATGCAGAAGCAGATTGGAAGGTGAATCAGAAACTGAGGCCATCATTTTCCGCGAGGTGCTTTTGAATACCCTGCAAACGAGACTTTTTTTTTTCTTTTCTTTTTTGGGATCAAACTAAATCGTCTTTGGGAAAGTTTATAATTGAATTTGTCTTTTTAAAAATTTTCAATTTTTTGTTCTAATTTACAGGGATTTGGTCACTACCTCGGTGAGCAACAGATGTCGAATGAACCTCTTGAAGAGATGATAGGGAAATTGCTGGAGCTAAATCCACTGGATGCTATCCAGCTGCTGGAGATGAAGGGTCTTCTTCTCATGCCCATTGAATTCACAAAAGGATTAGTCTGAGGCTGAGCCACATCTAGGCACACCCACATTTTTATCATCATGCTTCTCTTTTCCTTGGTTTCTTACCAGAAACTTGCATAACAAAGTCTACCAACTCTTTTACACTGATATGAGTTCCCCAATATATTGAGAAAGATAAAAAAATATCCCAGATTTTGTTCTTGTTTTCTCCACAATTTTGCATCTAATTGGCCATGAGGCAGGCATATGGGAAGCAAGTCAAAACTGCTTGCTGCTTTGGCTTGTAGAAATATGCAGACAAACAATGCTTGTCATGCCTAAAAAGGGATAACCTTCAAAAGTGTTATTATTATTTCATCTTTTCTATTTCTATCGCGGAGTTTCTTGCACAACTTTTTTAATTTACTTGAATGGAATTGAAGTCTAGAAGAACACATCAGTGCAAGCATTTTTTACATCAGTCAAGGCAAATAAATTAGGAGATGCCAATCGAAAAGTATGCAATAGAAGATGAAAATTACTATTTCCTTTTTGGATAAATATAAGGTAGATGAACAAAAAAAAAACAAAAAAACAAAACAAAAAAAAGAGGAAGGAGATAGGACTGCTAGATATATACAATCTCTTTTGCTCATTAATTTTCTTTATTTCCTAACTTCGTCCACATCCAAAGCTAAGCAACTGTATGGTGTAAAGAGGTGAAAATAAAGAATTTACATATAAAAGGGGGAAAAAAAAGGAGGGATTATTTCTCCTGAGATTCTTCCAACGTGTCTATTTTGATGATGAGAGGCTTTTGAAGGTCCACGCCCGAATTCGACACAATTGGCAACATCGATGGGGACAAGATGCCTTCTATTTCAGCGTTTTCGGCAAGTGCTTTCTCCAGAGAAGCCTTGGCCAATTTGGTAATGCAAAAGAGTAGAATCACTGAGGCACAAAACAAGAACAAGAAGGACCGAAATTATTGCACGGTAGAGCATGACAAGGAAAAGAAATCCTATGCTTAGTCTCTATGTTGGACAAAAAGTTGGCTTTCTAACAACTGAAACGCTAATCTACTAGGAATGGTCCTGAATAAACAGTTCATAGGCAGACTTGACCAAATTAACAAGCATGCTGATATGAACTAACAACACTATAATTAAAGGAAACTTACTGGATATCCCGAATCCTAATGCTATAAATGCCTGCAACCACAATGAAATACGCGATGACAATCAGATTGAACCTCTATAGTTGAAAGAAACAAAGAGATAGAAATAAAACAAAACCACCACAAAAAAAAAAAAAAAAAAGAGCAAAAGAGAAGTTCGAACTTACCCAATTAGTTGTTGACATCTCGCTCCATCGATGTGCTACATCTGAGAGATCCTTGAGAGTTGTTCCAACATACACTAGGGCAAATGTTATGGGCTGCAGTAAGAAACAGAAGCAATTGTCATCAAAACATATAATTAGCCATGACTCATCATGCAATAAAGGAAGACAATTAGAAAGTATTCAGACGTGTTTTATGATTGACCGAATGGATCATAAACAATGGAGTCAATAAATAAACAAAGAAAAGAAGAATAAAACATCATCTGCCAGTCAATAAGTATATACCATCATCCCTAACCAAGATGCCAGCACATATTCCCCTATCCGAATAGGAGTCACAGACAGGAGGTAGTTCAACATGTTAAATGGAAGCAAAGGAACAAGCCGAAGCAGTAGAACTATCTGTAAGATAAACTCATTTAAATAAGAAAAAATTAATAAAAAACTCGTCCCTCTGCATAGAAGAGATGCATATATATGAGATGCAGCAAAGAAAATAAAAGGGATATTCACCTTTTTATACCTTGTGTTTTGGATTTATTCAAAACTATACTTTCAGTTTTTGATCTCATTAAATGTGTGCCTTCAAATTAGATTTAATACCCAAATTTATACCTTTTCACAGCCAACCATTTTAACCTTGGAAATACCTAAAATACCCTTGAATAAAAAAATAAAAAATAAAAACTAAAAAAACCTTGAACTTACAGTTTTGACTTCAAAAATAAACAAAATACCATTGAAATGGATCTTTTTAGCGTTTTAAATTTTTATTGTTTGTAATGTTGGAAAGTTGTATTTCTTTTCTCTTTTTTTTTGGGATAGTTGTCATTTTAAAGGTTAAAATCAATTATTGACCGAAATGAGGTATAGATTCATATATTAAATCTAATTTAAAGGTATACATTTGATGAGATTAAAAACTGAATGTATACATTTTGAATAAACCTAAAACACAGGGTATAAAAATGTAAATATACCAAAATAAAATGAAGTAAAGTTATTTTTAGATATAATAATTACAACAATAAAATATGAAATCTAAGCTCCCAAATTCAAATATAACTTATGCCTTAAAGCCAGATCTCTGAATTGCAATGGCAACAGCTTGAAACTTCGGATAGTTCTTTAACTTGGAGATAACATATGATCTTCCAATCTGCACCCAAAAAAATAAATAAAAACTAAAGTTAAAGTACTTATTCTAGTTTCTCCCAGTCCAAGACGAATAGAATTAGTTTATTATGATCAATGGTTGAGTTCAAGTATATTGGTAAAAAAGGTATTCTTTTTTGGCTTATATCAAAAGAAAGTGCACCATCCATAAAAACAAGAACTAATAAAACCACAGGTCTACAAGACTCACTGTTCTACCGAGAACAAATGCAGCTGTAGCACCGATTGTTGCACCAATAGAATCGGCAATAAACCCCACAGGCAATCCAAAAAGATAGCCTCCACCAAGCTGGAAGAGAAAAGGAAAAGAAAATTTATATTGGTTTCACTGTCAAAACTACAAAATTAAGTTGATACTACGGTACCATACAGATATAACATACTTATGTTAAAAAAAACTACAAAACTTAAAAAATAATGTGAATGTTCCAGCTCTGAGGCAATCTTAGATGGCTGTAATGAAGGGAAACTCATGATGAAATGATATTAGAGACTAGCCTAAAGCATCAACAGAAACCCTATGTAGCCTACCGTAAGTACTGAAGCTGGAACTGCTAGGATCGTAAGAGGAATGTATGCAATGGCCCTGCAATTTCCAGGAAAGTGAGTTAGAGACATACATGCCTGGAACTCAAAACGGAAGAAAGTGTAAAACACGAGGTAATTGGACCATCGCACAAATTAAGCAAAGCCTCTTTTAACTAAGGGAGGACCTTCCTTACTCATGATCTTATATAGTAATATACAAATTACAAATAAATTAATAGGATAATGCATGAAGATGCAAGGGAGAAACGCTGATATAAAACCACATATATTACTTCTGCAATTGCCAATTAGGAGCAAAATTATTTGGAAACTAACTAAATTCAGGTCATAAAGAATGCTTACAAGACAAGGGGACCCCAAGGTCCAAGATCCTGCTTAACCCATATCAAGAAATCCTTCAATATCTGCATAGAACCATCTTTTTAAGCATCACAAGAAAGTAACTGATAATATTAACGGAATAAAATCAAAAAAATAATTAAAAAAAATCTTCAGGTGACAGAGGGAACCGCAACAGCAAAAGATATATAAACTCATCTAAGTGTTTCCGTCTGAGGAAGGCAGCAAGTAAATTAAGATTACATGCTTTTCTACTATCCTTGAACTAATTTAGGTGCTTTTATCTTTGGCGGTTCAATATTCGAAATTGTGAATACTGTAATTCCTGAGATTCACTCAAAAATGCTTCTTTAACAAAAAAAAAGGCCAGCAGGGAAAATAGTACCACGCAGTAGCATGTCAAAAACTTTCCTAACAGTTTTTCGGAAAAGGAATTTCTGAAAAAAAAGAACCTGGCATTCTAAAAACAAATTACAGCTGAAAATAATACGGATGTGTGTGTGTGTGTGTGTGTAGAAACATATATGAGGTCCTCTATTATATATTTCTGAAGGTTAAAGAGCATCCTCTCATGCGCAATTCACATTCTCTGTCTTTAAATCTCAATTTGATTTCCTTAAAACATGGAAATCTTCCAGCTTCTGCTAATTCTTAAGAATATACAAAGCACGTTCACAATCACAAATACATAAATTCAGCACTACGCAGTGCCATCAATACCGATTCTTGTCACAACAATGAAATACGAAACTAAAGAAGCTCCTCCAACGAATCAAAATCCAACATTTCTTTTAGCATAGAAAAGCATTTTGGGAACAATGAATTGAAAACCTAATTAAAGATAAACATCCGACTACATTTCCAATTCCACATAATCCTATGAATATTTCTTCATTTACATTATATATATATATATATATAGTGTGTGTGTGTGTCTATATATATATATATATATATATATATATAGAGAGAGAGAGAGAGAGAGAGAGATGGACCGGTCGGTGCCTTTTCAATTGGGAGGAAAATGCAGGCGGTGGCAATGGCGGCGAGGAGTAGAAAAAGAAGAGCGAATCTGGAGGCGGAGGAGCAAGTGAGCTTGAGCGCCATTACCGACGACAAGAATCTCCGAGAGCAAGGCCTCAAGTGGCCGTCGTCGTCTTCGTCATCGCCGTAATCACCGATCCAACCTTGCCTCAACGACGACCGTGCCCTCAAACCCTCTGCGTTTGCCAGATTTACCTCCTCTCTCTCTCTTCTTTCTCTCTCTAAATTACTAATGTAAAATTTCTTTTTTCTCTTTTTCTGAGATTAATTAGCATTAGCCACGGCCCACTAATATCGTTGTAAGTCGGCGACTTTTATTCCTGCGTTTTGACTCTGTCGATCTGAAGGGTCGATTTCCAGCCACGTTGAAAATTTGTTGACTGCCATTTTAATCGGACGGTAAATATTTTCACGTTGACTTTACGTTTCTGTTAATTAACTTATACGAGTGTTCATATAAATTTGTGTGCGTCTCCAATGACTCTCCACTCTCCGTCGATGCTGACGTGTTCACTTGACTGGGGAACCCACTTTTCCCGCCTTAAATGGTACCCGACCCAAGCCCAAGCCTGGCGCATTACTCATTTCTGTTTTGAGAACTTTCAGCCCACAAACTAAACCCACTTATTAAAACAGTGGACCCAATCCAAAAGGCACTTGAAGGAGAAAGCCCACGTATAAGTCTGAAAAGCAAATATTACGCTACATAGCATATTTTAAAGAAAGCAATTGAAATATAATATTTTCAAAAATATTTTTGTAAGGCATTTTAATTTCTTTTACTATATTCTTAAACGACTATTAAGATGATGTTATCTGAGGAAATTTAAACTCAAAACAAGTAGACCTCATTTATTTCACTGATTCGAGTTGCTACAGTAAAAAGTTTTCAAAAATAATCACATCTAATTTTTTTACTACAGTAAAAAGCTCTCACATAAATTCGTGTCTCAACTAGAATTAAAAACTTAAATCAACAAACTAAACGGACCCGTAATAACCTACCATTTAAGCTAAATGGACCTGAGTGATTTAAAAAAGAAGAAGGAAGAATTAGAGAAAATACCACTTAAAGAGTTTTTCATTTGATAATTAATACACTTAAATAGTTGGTATCCGAATAATAGTTTTTTTTTTTAAGGGAATAATAGACTTTTTTTTACAAGATTTATGTATAATTTTTTTTGTAAAAACAGTATGTTGAATAACTACAGTTCACAACATACATGTAACCATAAAGGGTACAACAGAATGTAGAGTAAGAAGAATGAAGAGAGTTAAATAGATAGAGAGTAAGAATGATAGATAGGATTGTAGTAATTTTTTATATTGTTTGGTAGGATGGAGGGAAAATTAAAAGGATATATGAAAATTTTTTGTTAAATTACTATATTGTTCATTTAAATTTTTTGTTAATAATTTAATCAGATGGTAAAATAGTCTTTTAAAACTAAAAGTTGATGTATTGCTTGGATCCTTTCATTGATGGAAAGATCCAATTTGGTGGGCTAGAGGACACCCCTCTACCTCTCCTCTCCCTCCAACTAAACAAGAGATTAGACCTCTCCCTCCACTCCTCTTCATCCCTCCATCTCTCTCTCCTAAAATCTTTTAAGAGAATGAGAAATATTAGTGTCACTCTTTTGTCATTATCTACATTTACTGTCTATTATGTGAATTTTATTATCTCATTTTTTATTTAAATAATAATATATATAATGTTAATAAAGTTAAAATACCAAATGATAAATAAAATGAGTGACAAAAAAGTGACTTTAGGATTATTCTTCAGGGGAAAAAAAAAAGGCAACATGGTGGATACCAAAAGAAAAAGTGATACGCGTCCTAATTTGAAAAGGATAGAGAGCGATTAGTGATTGAGAATGACAGAAACGAATTCATCCACAGGATGGGCTTGCATTTGTTTATTAAGAATCACACACTCGTGGATTTGTCTTATTTTGTATACGTCTATTCAACACGTGTGTTACACTTTCACAATGTCATTTCACATATTCAGCAATAACGGGACAAATTTGTCGCCAAAAATCTTTGAACAAATTTTTTTTTTTTTTTTTTTAAATGCCCAAGTCCGAATTGGCGAACCATTTTCACTGGAGATTTCAAGTTAGTATTTTTTCCTTTAGGTTAATTTCACAAATAATTTTTAAAGTTTGATCTTAATCGTATTTTAATTCCTAACTTTTAAAACGTCTCATAATCGTTCACTGAGATTTTATTTTGTTTCAGTTTCGGTCATTTTGTTAGCTAAACGTTAAATATTTGATGTAAAAATTAGAGATCAAAACTGAAAACATTTAAAATTTAGAGACTAAAACAATACAAAAACTAAAACTTAATTTCCACAAATAGTCCCTAAGACTTAGTTGTTTTCAATTTTAGTATTTAATTTACACATATTTCATTAAATAGTTAACAGAATGACTAAAACTGAAACATGATAAAATCTCAGAGACTAACGCAAAGGAATTGGATTTTCCATTACTAACGCAAAGGAGGGTTTGAAAGCCGGTCAAACATATTACCAGACTGGCGAGCTAAAAATAATGTACACAAGACCAAAAGTTAAGTTGCATTGTTTTTTATGCCTATTTGATGCTTGGGGATCTTAATAATGTGGTCCTTGTATTGGACGTTTCGTTCGTGTATTTAGAATCATGATTCAGAACTATTATCAATTTACGTGTATTTTTTATGAGAGAAAATAATGTAGCGAACTACGAATCATAATTCGAATCATAGCACGAATTCACCAACCAAACGCAAACTCAAAATAGGGACTTTTTTTAGTAGCCCCGCAAAAAAAAAAAAAAGGGATTACGGGTAGGTTTTATTTTATTTTTTATTGTTTTATTTTATTTTATTTTTGCTTCATCCCAAGTGTTATTAATTTCAAAGTGAAATAGTTATACTCGTTGATGTGAAACTCAATAGTCAACTTATGGGGAATAAGAATGTATCGCAAAAATATAATTACATGCCCTTTAAGGATTCTAATTAAAGCGATTGTCAGTATTGTTAATTTCTAGCTTATGATTGAAATAGGCCTTTTTTAGGATGTTGTTATACAGTACAGAGTTCACTTTGATCTACGGTCACTAATAATAAACCGTCCCGTGTTTTTAACAGCCATCTAGTTTACATCTAAGGTTACTTTCTACAAATCAAACACAATCTTTTAAGGTAATTTAGCACCTAAACTTGCCAGATTTGCTATGGTACAAGTTTCTCCTCACATGTTTATCTTAAATCGGACAGCTGAGAATACGTTTATTTTTTGTTAATAGTTGATACATAAAGATTTATCTACTAATTTGTCAGGACAAAAGGGAAAAACATGTGTCATGTGACCAAAAAGTCCTTGATCACATGCTATGTAGGATTAAAAAAAATTGTATGTTTTTTGAATATATTAAGCTCCGTTCATTTTACCAGTAAAAAACTCTCAGAAACAGTCACATATAACTTTTTTACTACAGTAAAAATCTCTCACATAAAGTCACATCTCAACTCGAATTAAAAACTCGAATCAGCGAACTAAACGGGTCATTAATATTACAGTTAAAAAGACGTTTCAATTCATACTCCACAGTAAAAAAATTTTTTTTTTTTTTGAACGGTAACATGCAACTTGTATTAAATGTACGATAATGTGAAAAATTTAGCGTACACTAGACTTGCATAAAATACAAGTGTAAGGAATTCAGTTGAAGGAAAAAAAAAAAAAAAAATACCGTCCAATCGGCAACATATACCGCAAAAAAAATACCACTAATTCCTAATGCATAAGGACGTACGGCTAGTTCAAAATTTCAATGCTCATCTAAAATTTTTGACTTTGAAAGACCCGTTTAAAAATAATGGGGGCTAATCAATCAATCATCATTCCAATCATTTTTTCTTTTCACAGGGAATCGTTTCAATCCTTATCTTTCTACTTTTGGAATCACGTCAAAAAACGACCCGCCAATAATAAATCAATAATTTTGCAATCAGGTGAGGCCATATTTGTTCGGCCAGCTGTAAGCTATGGCTCCCTCTCCATTGGCTCAAATAATTGAAAAATACAACCGAACCCCAGTTTGTACTTTTATGTGAAATGATTAAGGATGTGAGATTAAGCGGCTCGGTCCAGGTGCAGAAGATGGAAAAGTCGGAACTTCTCACTTCTCTTCTTATCGGTGCACAATGATTTAAATAATTACACTACTGTTTGATTGACGACGACGACGATGATGATGATTATGTTTTTTCTATCTTTTTCTTTTTAATCATCAGCCCGTCAATAGCCCCCTCATGATTCATTTTTAACTGAATTCGCGGAAGCGTGATTTTAGCACTTTGAGGAATTAGGCAATTTATGGATCACGATGATGAAACAAGGTTCCAAACTTCATCTCCTGAATGAACTGACTCATGACGTGATATATGTAATAGAGAAAGTTTTGGAGGAAAAAAACTGTAGAGTACAAGTCTTCTGCACGTCTTGTCTACTTTTCTCGCTTTTTGTACCTTATTTTGCCGACTGCAACTAGTTCGAACTATTCCCGCTTCAAGATTATCATCTTTTCAGCAGCCAAAACTAGTAGTTGCTACTTTAATTTTGGTTTAAGAGATAATCACCATTGATTAATGTGTAATTTCTCGCTATTATTTTCTTTCATCGCCGCTGTAAGTATAGTATGAATGAAAATTGAACTCCTTGTAATGACGTCATCGGCTCATATATTACACTAATGATCATTTATGCAATCTTAATTCTTAAATTGACTGTTATGTTCTTGAAAAAATGTCACGTGCATTGCACTCGCGAGTGTCGCAAGTGCACCGCCTGGACCATTCGTCCTCGTGAGTCTCGCTGTCGAACCAAGAAACCATCGTCGCAAATACGCACTCAAGAGTGCCTTCGTGTGATGTTTGTGCCTTTTCAATTATCTTGAATTTATGGCACGTTATATTCCTATTTGTTTTACTAAGGAGTATGTTTTGCATGCGTACGTTTTAAATTTTGAAAAATCAATGTCCGAGAAATTTGTCCAATAGTAACAAATGGAGCCTCCACAGGTTGACATCCAATCCAACCTAGTAGTAAGCAATCCGCCAAAAGTAACCAAAATATTCCTTGGTGAATAGGGCGAAAACTTGAACTACGTACATACATATTTTTAAAAAAAAAGATAAAGTCAACAGACATATAAAAATTGGTGCTATTACGGCTACACCTCCCGTTTTGTCAGGTATACTACGAAGAATGGCATGGATCGGTAGGAAATACCATTCCGGCACAATATGAGGCTTATGTATTTAGAGTAATGATTTATGTAACCTTAGTTCTTAAATAATTATTACATTCTTGAAAAATGTTATTTACACTCACGAGTGTCGCAAGTCCATCATCTGGGACCCATAAACACTTAAATGACCGTTCCTCGCCGTTGAACTTATAAAAACCATTGACCGAGATCTGCCCTTCTGGGTCCCTTTATTGACTATTTGGTTTTTTTTTTTTTTTTTTTTTTTTTTTTTTTTTTTTTTTTTTTCAGCTATCTTGAATATATGGCTTGTATTATTTGTATTTGCTGTATGAAGAATCCTTTTTTTGCAACTTCTCAAGCCATAAAAGAAGGGGTCATAATGGAAGACAAAGGGAATTAAAAGTGTTATGCTGCACTAAATTTTTTATTTATGATAATCTATCAAAGTTTATGAGCATCACTTTTTCGTTTTCTAGAGAAGGAGGTCTGATGAAGTGCTATAATGTTCTATTACCTTATCAAAACAAGTGAAATGACTACTAATGACTAATGAGCCATATTTAGGGGGGAAGTAAATGAATTATCCCTCTAGAGCCAATGAAAATTCTTCCGTACACGTACCTTTTATTGTATATTTTATCTTTCCCAAACTCTCTTTTACAAATGATTAGCTTAATGAAGTGGAAGGAAAATTTTAGTAACTACTAAAAAGAATTTGGTTCATGGATGCCCAAATTCAAGGCCAAGACAGTTTTTTTTTATTAACCCACTTGCAAGAAGGAATCGGATCTTTGTTTTTCAAAGGCGCTATATGTACAGTTGACTCCAATTAGCGTAACGATCAGTTGTCGTTTTAAGAATCTTAATCACAAAATGTATATTGAAAGAACATTTTTCTTTTTTTTTTTGTTGTTTGGGGGGGTACTGGCCTTGCAAATTGTAATTGACTAAAGAAAAGCATATTGATTTTGACTTGTGAATTAACATGTATGGTAACCTTTCCCTTACACGAAGCACTTTTATGTCATTTTTCGAACTTCCAAACTCGTGTTACTTATAAGTAAGCAGTACTAAAGGGCGTGAAATTCTTGTTTATTGGTTTAGATGCAGAGTTTTGTTTTCAGTGCGCCTTTCATTGAAATGGTGAAATACCCTGCCAACAAATGAATGAGAGACAAACTATGTGTTTGGTTGGTGGATTCGTGTCATAGTTCGGATCATAATCCGTGACTCGCTACAGTGTCTTCTTTAACAAAAAATACACGTAAGTCGAGAATGATTCTGAATCTATGAATCAAACGTCGTGAAAATTTTTGAAACAGAACAATAACATAATTAAAAGAGAAAGCCCAATATGTTTTCCTTTTTCTTAAAGGAAAAAAAAAAAGCAAAAAGAAGTCATATTCTAATGCAAATTGTTATAAGAACTCATCCAACACAGAAATACCAAAAACCACTGAACTAAAGAACCTTTTTTTTTTCTGCCCATCCCTTTCTTGACCCTTCCATGTTGATGGACAGTCCGGAAATTCTTTTAAGAACAATTTATAAAAGAGCGCGAACAGAGGCCTCACAGGACCATAAATATATCATCAAGCTATATAAAACAAAGAAATCAAACCTTTTTTTTTCCCCCCCCAAAAGGAATAATTGTATTTATACTCTTCCCTTTCGTAGTTGACCGTAAAAAACTGTGACCCCCATTTCTTCTTGCCCCCACTTTTTTTTTTTTTTGACAAATGACAACGAAAGTGATCTCCACACCACTCGACACATTTAGCATTTCGCTTATAAATACTTCACTTCACCATGCTATTTGTGTGTATGCAGCTTCCTGAACTTTTCTTTCTTTTAAACAAAAATACACTTTGTTTGCTTCTCATTTATATGACCCTTTCGTATCCTAGTTTTCATCAATAAAAGGCAACTTATAAAGAGTACGGCACTTGCTGTCTAGAGCAGAACATCTTAAAAACAAACTCTTTCAGTTTGCCGCGTCCAACAAATCTTTATACACTAACAAGGTGAGTGTGTACTAACTTTATAACTTGAATAACTGAGTTCTCGGTGGGCTTTAAAAAAAAAAAAAAAAAGTGCGTGTATTTACCGTTATGTTTATCACCCGGTCACCTTGTTCGTTTTTGGAGAAATGACCTAATTTACCTTTTTATCATTTAATACAGGTTACTTCAACATGATGTCAATTTGCAAACAACTTCAACCGACCGTACATATCCCGCCATGTGGGCTGAACCTAGAAGCCTTCAACTCCCGGCGTCAGACGAACAAAGTGGTAATCGTAATGGGAGCGACGGGGACCGGAAAGTCGAGGCTTTCGGTCGACCTGGCGACCCGTTTCCATGCGGAGATCGTTAACTCGGACAAAATGCAAGTCTACGAAGGCTTGGAAATCACGACGAACAAGATCACCAAGGAAGAGCAGTGCGGCGTGCCGCACCATTTGCTTGGGGCGGTGCAGAACCCGAATGCGGATTTCAGCGCCGACGACTTCTCCGACGCGGCCTCGATCGCGATCGAGTCGATCGTCGACCACGGCAGGCTCCCGATCATCGCGGGAGGCTCCAACTCTTACATCGAACACCTGGTGGACGTCCTGGACTACAGCTTCAGAGCAAAGTACGAGTGCTGCTTCCTCTGGGTGGACGTTTCGATGCCGGTACTCCACCCGTACGTTTCGAAACGCGTCGACGAAATGGTCCGAAACGGGATGGTGGAGGAAGTGAGAAAAATGTTCGATCCGAACGCGAGCTATTCCAAGGGGATCAGGAGGGCGATCGGGGTACCGGAATTTGACAGGTATTTCAGAGACGAAAAGCTCTACGACGAGAAAACTAGGGCTAGGGTTTTGCAAGAAGCCATTAACGAGATCAAGGACAACACTTGTAAGCTGGCGTGTCGACAATTGGGGAAAATCCACCGCCTCAGGAACAGGGATGGATGGACCCTACACCGCCTTGACGCGACGGAGGTTTACCGAAGGCGGGGGAATGAGGCGGAGCAGGCGTGGAAGAGACACGTGGCGGCGCCCAGCGCCGCCATAGTCGATGAATTTCTAAGGAGTTTTGCGCCGGCGGTGAAACGTCACGCCATGAGAGTGCCGGCGATGGCTGCAGCTGCGTCTCATTAGACAAACAAACCTTAATGCGTTTGGACAGTAAAAACTCGAATTAAAAACTCGGAAGGACTCTAAATTTTTGGTATCAAAGCCTATTTATTATGTACTTTTTCTTTTTTTAATGTAAAATAATAACTGACCATTTGTGGAGATATCTTTTTGTCTCTATTTTTTTTCTTCTTAAATTTAAAATAAGGGTCTTTTTCCTTTTTCTTCTCTCGAGAAATAAGGGTCTTTTTTCATATATCATGTCTTTCGTGATTAGCAGCCATATTTCCAAATCAAATAATAGTAAAAATTTTATTTGGTGGATGAATAGAATGTAGAGTGAGGAAAGTGCTAATTTTTTAATTGGTGGATATGTTATAACGGGTGAATTTAAGAGAATTTGTTAATTAATTACGAATTTTTATGGTGCAAGATTTACTATTCATTAATATCTTTTTAATTAATATATTTTTTAGCGGGAGAGTATTAATTAAATGTAAAGGGTAAAAGTCTAAGACTCATATATTTTAAAAAGTATTTGTTTACCTTTCTCTTATAATAAGCATAACTAACTAACTTTATAGTAACTGACAAAATAATGATTAGACGGAAAAGTTTAGCCAGTTAAAAATTCTTGTATTACATGGTATTATTATAAGCAAATCAATGATTAGCTTCTATAAGAAAATAAATAAAACACAAATTGATAATTAGAGGAGAAAGTTTGGCCAGTTAGAAGTCCTTGGAATGCATGAGATTATTGCAAGCATAGCTAACTTTACATTGACCAACAAATTAACGATCAATTATTATAGAAAAAAAAAAATTGAACAGGTTAAACTGCACGTGCACTATTTCTTCAGATCACTGTTATTTTAATTTCCTTCTTTGTACTTTTGTCACTTGATATATTATTAAAGACTTAATTCCAACTCCAATCATTAGAAGTATTTTTACTGTTAGAGTCAATGCGCTCTTTAACAAACAATACAAACGAGCGCTCTTTAACAAACAATATAAAAGAATGCTCTTTTGTTATACACACACATCCACACATATATATATATATATATATATATCAACGAATTTTCAATATATATACGTATATTATTAATGGGATATTGGACTTTCCCGGAACTTAATGTAATTTAATAAATTATTTTTAAAATTTTTGAATTTTGACAAATAACATTTTAAATTACTCAACTCATAACAATGCGACCTCAAAATGATGTTACCATTCAAATTGGTGACGGGATATGGGAATTTATCCGCCGAAACTAAAAAAAAATAGTAGGCAATTTTCCAAATCACAAAAAGTTTAAATGATAAAGTGCCAAAAAGTAAGGCGCACACGAATCTTTCGTCACCATTCTAAATAATGTTGTTAGTTTGGGTTAAATTGTAATCACTTGACAAGTTTAAGGTGCATGAGAAAATTTATTGAAGTACAAAAGACAAGGCCGATAATGTTAGGGTTATTCTTTTTATAACTCAAGTCACAATTTAAATTCTATTTTTACAGTGTTTTCTTTTATAAAAAATTTAAAATTAATTTTTTTATTACAGTATATTTTTCTCACATACATAACTCAAGTTCTCAACAATACAAGCAGCGAAATGCAATAACAATTTGAAAAGTAAAAATAGTCAACAACTATTAGACCACTAATGTTTGCAACAAGTACATAAATGCTTGCAATAACTAAGGCCCCGTTCATTTCGTCGATTCGAATTTAAAATTTGAGTTTTATTACAGTAAAAAGCTCTTAGAAACAGTCACATCTAACTTTTTTGCTACAGTAAAAAACTCTCACATAAAATCACATCTCAACTCGAATTAGCGAACTAAACGGGTCCTAAATGTTTTCTATCATTGATACTACTACTGTTTTGACAACTACTAAATATTGTTAATTGATAACTAACTGTATTGTTCAAAAGTTGGGTCAATTTAAATATCTTAAATCATCCAATCAAATAGATGGACGTATCAAGCATTGGATCCACATATAAAAAAGAAAATAAGTAGAGCAAAAACAAGGAAGTGGATTCAATTTTTTGAGGAAGATATGTCTCTAGAATCAATTTGTCATTGTCAACAGACTTGATATTGGATGTCACTTATAGAATGACAGCTAAAGTCTTTTTTGATTCTATAACCAAACTGATTCGTATATTTTACTTGAAAGGTGAAAGAAGATATACATCATAAACATTACCAGAAAACAAATAAAATACAAAATTTACGAATAGCATAAATTTTACCGTGTGTACTCAGCGTGCACACATTCATGCACAGGGACCCACCGCAATCCATCTTCAAATACAGTCTAATTAGAAAACTAAATTAAATTAAAATGTGTATCGGATTCTGTTAATTTTTCATTTTAAGATGATCTAAGAATCATAAACGTACAATTACTGATAAAATAGGAAGCTTCTCTTCTTTTAACACGAGAAATTATGTTAAAAGACTTTCATTTGTCATAATAAGATGTAAACCAAATTGCAGTTGAAATACAAAAACTCGAATTTCAGGAAGAAGGAAAAAAAAAAAAACAAAGAAAACCACCAAATGACACTCGTTAATGATTTAGTTCATAGACAACATATAGCTAGTAATCATTTGCATCATGGTGAAAGCAAATTCAATAAAACAAAATAAAATAAAATCACCAACTGAATATAATAATTAGCTAGCAGCTGCTGAAACTCCAACGTGAATTTACTTTTGGGATTCTTTGAATAAGCCTCGTTCACTTCGCGGATTCGAGTTTTCAATTCGAGTTGAGATGTGACATTTTCTGAGAGCTTTTCACTGTAGTAGAAAAAGTTAGATGTGACATTTTTTGATAGCTTTTTACTGTAAAAACTTATAACTGAAAACTCGAATCGATGAAATAAACAGTGCTTATTTAGTGGATTCCTCGGTCCACCATGGAGTTTCTCACGAGCTAGCTCTTAGGTGGGTAGCTTTAGTTAAGTGGGATTAGCTTAATTTAATTAATTTATTATTATTATTATTTGTAAATGGTTCTCTTCTCTATTGTCTTGTCTGCTTTGAGCAAGTGCAATTGTGGAGCTGATCTTATGGTCTATTTTTCTTTTTCCCCATAAAAGAGGAATAATTAAATAAATAGAGGAGCAAAATAAAAGGAGATACGCATCACACTTGATAGAGAGAGATGAGATGTATGCAACTTTGGTACAGCAAAAAGGTTAAATGCCCATTCCCCTGGTCCATGTTATTCACTATGATCCAATTAGAAAATTTCCATACAAAATCCTTATTCGGAGGAAGGAGAGAGAGAGAGAGAAAAAAAGAACAAAAATTAGGAAATAATTAGTTGTAAAATGAGTATTTACACTCATGATAAAATAATTTTTAGTAAATGATCAATTTTGTATATTTATTTATTTTTTCAAAAAAATTAATTAAATTTAAGGTTAATAAACTATTAAGAAGGATTTTTTTTTTTTTCTTCAAATTGAAGTGTTTGAAAGTATATTTACTTTATCCAAAAGCTAGAAGATCAAAAATCCGCACTCAAAGCTCAAGCTAACCACACTATTTTTTTTTCGCCGGTTTTTTCACTGGTGTTGAAAGGTCCTGCTCTTTTTGATGTTTTAATATTCTAGTTTGTATAATTTTTTAATCCTTTGTTTACAAAAACTATTACCCTAATTAATTTGTGTTTTGTATTTTTTTTTAGTGTTCGGCTATTTTTTTTGCTCGTATAATTTGTTTATGGTTTTTGTGTGTGTGTGTGGCGGCCTTGATGCCATAAATTTCTTGATACCGGTTAATTAGATTTTTAATCGATTGTACATAATTTTTTAGGACCTATTTAGTTTATGCGTTTAAATCAATGATTCTGATTCATTAGCAGGAATTTTGTGAGAGAGCTATTAGTGAAATTTTTTTGAATTATTTATTTATGATAAAAAAACACTATAGAAAAATCAGAATCATGAATTTAAATACATTTGCTAAACGAGTCTTAAAAAATTGAGTGCGCGATTAAATTTTATTAGTTTTTTTTTTTTTTTTTTTTTGAACTCTTCTATTTGTAGAGCTCTATAGTCTATACCTATTATTTCTTGTTGAACGTTTTATTTGAGTTTACTAATAAGACCAGGTGACTATTTGCGTCGTGTGTCTTGTAACATGATGTTCGGAGTGATATTTGATTTTCCTCAAAATTAAAAAAATAAAATAAAAATAAACTCAAGCAAGCGTGCGGGTTTTCGTCGTACGGAGTTCAGGACTTCCGTAAGTAGGACCCATGCAATTATTTTGTGGAACACGGGCCCAGCTATCCATAAGTGGCTTAGGGGATTTTTAACAGCCCACGAGTGCGCAGTTGTGCTTTTTGTCGTTTCTTGCCGAAAAAGAAAAGGAAAAAGGGGAAACCAAGAGAGAGTGCGCGGAATAAGTCGCAAAAAATATGATATCCAATCCAATATTCCCTACATCCTAAAAGATTATTAAAAGATTATATGCTTATGGTCCACAAACAAATAAAGGGCAAAAAAATAAATTCATTTGTCATTTAAGCAGAAATAAAGGTCGTGTTTTGAATTGATCTAATTTTTATTTTTTACGTTTTTTGAGAAATAAAAAATGAAAACGTTTTCAAAACAGCGTTTGGCGCAATAAAGACAAAAAATGAAATGAAAACGATTTTTTAGTTTAGTATAAAATGAGAAAGAAATGAAAAATGACTTTTATACCTCGTTCATTTCACCGATTCGAGTTTTCAATTTTAAGTTTTTACAGTAAAAAGCTCTCATAAAATATCACATCTAACTTTTTTTGTTACAGTAAAAAGTTCTCAGAAAATGTCACATCTCAGCTCAAATTAAAAACTCGAATCCGCAAAGTGAACAGGCATTTAGTCATTTTTCATTTTTTATTTTTATCTTCTCCTCTCTCGAGTAGAGAGAGAAAGAGACATTAATGAGTTTTTTTTTACACTGAAAATAATCTATTGATAAAACTACCAAACGCATTTTAAAAAATGATTACTGTCTGAGATTGGAAACGTTTTCATTTTTTATTTTTATCTTCTCCTCTCTCGAGTAGAGAGAGAAAGAGACATTAATGAGTTTTTTTTTACACTGAAAATAATCTATTGATAAAACTACCAAACGCATTTTAAAAAATGATTACTGTCTGAGATTGGAAACGTTTTCATTTTTTATTTTTATCTTCTCCTCTCTCGAGTAGAGAGAGAAAGAGACATTAATGAGTTTTTTTTTACACTGAAAATAATCTATTGATAAAACTACCAAACGCATTTTAAAAAATGATTACTGTCTGAGATTGGAAACGTTTTCATTTTTTATTTTTATCTTCTCCTCTCTCGAGTAGAGAGAGAAAGAGACATTAATGAGTTTTTTTTTACACTGAAAATAATCTATTGATAAAACTACCAAACGCATTTTAAAAAATGATTACTGTCTGAGATTGGAAACGTTTTCATTTTTATTTCCATACAAAAAATAAAATTATTTTGAAACGAGTTCCAAACGCGCCTAAAATCATATATCTTTTGCCTTCTCTTTTTAGTTTATTTTTTTATTTTCTTGGTAAGGAAATCAAGGTATGTTTTTTTGTACTTTATAATTCATATGCAAACAAAAGAAAAATATAAAAATTAAGGTATATTTTGTTTTCATAATAAAGAAAAATATTTTGTAAAATAAAGAGAATGAAAAATGGTTGTAGTATCCTTGAAAAAAAGGATGTATCCATTACACAAAGAATGCTTTTTTTAATAAATTGCTCAACTTATTCCCAGAATGTATAGACATAAATTTTTATTATTTATTTTTAATTAATACTCATTTAATTAATATAATTATTTAACTAAACGTGATATTAATTCAAAATAAAAAATATAAATATAAATTTATACATTTTAATGAGTATTTATTTATATTTATTTAATTCTATAATCGTTATGATATAAAATGCGAAGAATAAGGTGTTGGGGGAAATGAGAAGGTGGAAAGGAGTTGACGCGAACTTACCAACTTGATATCTATCCGTATTATTCTTTCCGAAAAGTTACGATACATATTTCCAAAGATATATGATAAGAAGTATAAACACGTATATATAGGAATATATCTATGTACATGCCAATTAGTCACAATCATTTTAAAAAATAGTCACAGTCTTTCGTTTTCAATTTTGCTTTTTTTTTTTTTTTTTGCTTTTTTCTTCCCCCCTTTTATCAATTGTCGGATTGTACAACAAGGTAACAAATGTCATATTTTGATTTGGGGATTTTCTTACGGAATAAATAGTCATAACATCTTTTTTTCCCCCTAAAAGAAAAAGAAAAAAAAAAAAGAAAATAGTCATAACATTCACTTAGGATAACATTAGTCCTTGGAAGCAAATAATAATCCTACGATGGCATGCATGTAAAATATTCTCTTTATTGTGTTAATTTTTTATCCCTCCAATAGATTATCTTTTCATTCTCAAAATATAATGAGTAATTCTATTCACACACTGCTATTTACTCTTCACACTCCTTTTTAATTATAATTTTTTATTAAAAAATTCTCAAATGTAAAATGACAAAAAAAATGATTACAATAGACTTAATAACACAATTAAATTTTATTATAAAAATAATGATATTTTATTTTTTTTCCCTTCACACACCCCACATGTCATATTCTCAAATTATGAACAATTGTTATTTTGAAATGTATGATAAAACTTTAATTTTTGCCATTCAATAACTATGTTAAATTTTCTTGGCTATTTGTTATACGGTGATTATTCTTTTGCCTTTTCTTTCCTTTCATTTTGTGTTAATTTTGTTTTTCTAATTAGTTCATTTTTGAAAGGACAAATCATTTTGTTTTATTTTACTTTTCGTTTCTCATAAAGTAGAATTGATTTTCTTTCTCATTTTATTCCTTTTTATGCTTATTATACTCGTTTATTTATTTTTCATTCTTTTTCCATTTTGTATTCTTAATCATACATCAATAATATAATAAATTTGTTATTGTATTTTTTATTTATCGAATTGTATATTGCTTTCTATTTTGTATTTTTGAGTGTCTTTTATGTTTTTTAAAAAATTATTGTAATAAATTTTCTTCTGGTACAAAAAAGGCGTTATGTCTAAAGCTTCAACAAAAAAAAAGAGAAATATAGAAATGATAATATTAAAATAAAATAATGGGTGTGAAAAGAATGAAATGATTAATAATTAATAATCCTATACAAATAGTTTAGGGTAATTTTGAAATAATAAGAGTGTGTATAAAGTAAATTCAACCATTTTAAAATTATGTGGGATGTGTGTTTAAATTGAAGATGTGAAGAGTAAAAAAAAAAGGTGTGTGAATAGAACCACTCAAATATAATTAGTATTTAAAAAGTTTTCTTTGTGAACAGTCTCTCATGTAGTCCCACAACCACGATGAATTGTTAGGACTCTTATTCAAATACTCTCTTTAGTCAAACAGAGAAAGCAATATTATTTAACAAAAAAATGACAATTAAAGGTCAAATCTTTCTAGAAGTGCAACTCTTTTTTGTTTCCCGTTTCGTTTTTGCAAATTCTGTGACATACTGAAAAATTGCTCCCAAAACCCTCTTTGGGGTCTTGTTTTCGTAGCAAACAGATGGATGGTTTAATCTGAAAGTGGAATTGAACATGAGAATTTGTCGCTGCAACAAACCCGGTTTTATTTGGTAAGCTCAAAATTATTAGAACTACATCAAGAAAGTTAAACTTGTACAGCTGGTAAACTAGACTCGGAACATTACAATCAAGAATAGATATCAGGCGCTGACATAACCATATAATCCATGATCAAATTCCCCAAAACCAGACACACAAACAGACAGAGCAAACACACATAATAAAAGTAACACACACATATTAAATCCTACGCTTATTAACTAACCATGACATAATAATAATAATGATAATTGATAATTGATAATCTTTGTAATTCTTATTTCCGTATGACCCTTCCTCCGCAGCTGTAAGTGACATTGCAGGTATCGCCGACAATGAGGGAGTACTCATGGACAGGCCTAGAGAGGAAGTCCGGCAAGTGGACCAACATTTCGCAAACGCAGTCGGTGTCTATCTCATACAGCCACCGGCAGCAGTCGTCCTCCTCCTGCGTGCCCTGGTGGCGGTGATGGTGGCGGTGATGCCCGTGCCCGTGCCCACGCCTCCCGCGGTGGTGGTGCGCATCCAAGGAGGGCGTGGAGGGCGCCGGGGGCGGTAACGGGCTGTAGGGTATCAGTGAGCAGGCGTAGTTCGCCAGCGCGTATTGGGACGCGCAGACCGGTCGGGGAGTTACCCCTGATGCCGGCCCGTTGAGGATCCCCTCGCTCTTCGGCACGAGGAGGAGGAAGAGGAAGAGGAGGAAAAATGAGAGGAATGTTGACGTAAGACTGCGTTCGGCTCTCTCCATGTGATCGAGTGTTTTGTTGCTTGTGTGTGATATATCACTTGCTAAAAATAATGCATGCAAAGGTGTGGAGAAGAGGAATAGGCTTTTAGTGTGTTCGGAGATTAGGCTTGTTTCAATTTATATAGAAAGCTATAATTCATGAACTGAAATTAATAAATGAAGAAAAAGGAATTACAAAGAGGGTGAGTTTCAGGTTCTGAATGGTTGAGTTTTCTCATTCGTCTTGTGTGATGGACTTGGTTAGGTGACTTGTGGATTCTCATCTTAAAATATTGTGGGGGTTGAACTTCGATTGATCAAACTTGCCCCTACTAAATGCAACGGAAAACAATAATACACCAACATTTCTGCATGGAGGAGGAAAAAATATTGACTTGTGCTGTTTCATAGGGACGGTGTTAAATTGGCCAATTCACCAACATTTCTTTTTTCCTTTTTAATTATTTTCAAACTATGAATGACACCATCAGTGTGAAAATTGCCCGTGTTTCTAACTGATGAACTCAAAATTTTGAGGTCTCTTTCACCTCTACAAGTACCAGACAATCAAGACGAGGCTGATATTAGACAGTGAATAACTTATCCAGCTGAGTTTTTGTACTCCATAGTTTCCTGACTAAAAATTGTGAAGCTGCATTTTGCCAAGCGTCAATGCTGAAACACACTGACATAGTCATTACAAACACACAGTTAATTTATCCGCCGGAACTTGAGCCCAGAACTCAACACATTGAAATAAACTCACAATCACTAAACACGAGCTCAATCGGCTAAAAAATAAAATAAAAGAAATGAATACATTAAATTTCGAAAAAGAATACATTATGCATTGCTGTCTACAAATTTTATAGAACTAAGAGACCTCTTGGACATGGTCATCAAGTATGAAGTGTGAACCATCTGATGCTCTCTCATGTTTAAAGAAGTGTAAATTCAAGAGTCTCAAAGCGATATGTAAATCTGATGCTGTTATGCTCTAGATATAGTATTTCCAACTCTCTTCGGCCTTAATCTATCCCTTAGTCTGCCATATTCTAACAACACATGGTCAGGAATTCAAACTTCAAAGGAGTATCTGATATTCAAAGTTCTCCAATACAGCGCAGGCTTCTTGTAAGCGAACAAACCAGAGCATGGCCATGATGCTTCTCTGAATATCACCGATAGTTTCACATTCGGAACCTATAAAAAATCCAACCAGAAATGCGTCCAAATATGAGCCTAAGAACATTAAATTAAAAGGTATGACCTTGGGCGTAATTCAGTTCACTGTAATGAGATTTGTGATGATGAGGTAAAAGCATGTCAATGAAGGAGACAAGTCATATAAAAACCCACTTGTTTTTACTTTCAACTCCCAAATAATGCCCAAGAAGATCAACAACACTGCAAAAATTGAACAATGGAAAGAGACTTACCAATGAATCAAGTTCAACAATCAACTTCTGAAAATTTCTTATAGAGCATGAAGCTTTAATCTAGTAACAGTCACTAGCATGTTTCATCTCACAATGTAGATTTATCATATTGTCAATAACACATTTATCTCACATCATATTCATTCGTGAAATTCCCCTTTCATGGTCAACATTTTTTCTTCTTGTTGATGCAAATCTTCTTCTACTCATCATTCCTTACAGCCACCATTTCCATGTCGTCTTCATCAGTCTCCTCCCTCTGCAATTTCAACTGCTCGTCTCTCTCTCGCCAACCTTCCGCCAAAAGCTCTCCAAACTTATCCTTTATCTCGAGCAGCGGATCGCGGTCCACCAACTGATCATCCTCGTAAGCTTCCCTCAGCACCGCCGTCTTAATCCCGCCTTTCAACGAAATGTAGAAAATCCCTGAATGCCTCGTGAACACATTCGAGAAAGCATTCGAAAATCGGTACTCCTCCCCGAACTTGCCAAGAAGCGGAACTGGAACCCTCTTAAGCAGGGACAAAGACAACAACTCGTGGAAGACCCCGACGCTTCTCTTCTCCATCTCCGGCGACGCCTGATCCAAATGCGAGACATCCTCATACGGCGAAATGTAATCAAGCTCCAACCAATCCCTAACCCATTCCCTCATTTCCTTCTTCAAAAAATACCCGGTTGGGAGCTTGTAATGGAAATTAGGCCTGACCTGGATTCCGGTCAACTTCGGTTCCTCTTCTGCTCTTCTCTCAATCACCGATTTCGCAAACTCCGGATTCCACGAAACCAATTCCAAGAACGCATTCCCTTCATCAGGGCACCCAATTAACCTAAAATACTTCGAATATCTCGGCACCAAATTGACCAAAAAATCGTTTGGGAACCCAAATTCCCTCTTCACATTAACCAATTTCTCAGCACTGAGCACCTTATCCTTAGACATCATCAACAATTTACACAATTTCGATACAATCAAAGGCTCATTATCCTTAACTATCCTTCTCTCTTCCTCCAGAAACTGTTTAAGCCGATCGCTGACGCGAAGAAACTTAACGGATTGGGACTTGGGTTTGATCCTATCATAGTAAACATCGAACAAGCTAGGATTTTGGTTAAGAAAGGTTCTGACCCTGATGTTGAGGCGCAATCTCTCGCGCCGTTTTTCTAAGTACCGAAGTGGGATCACTTGGCCCGGTTCGTTGAGGACCTCTTTCACGACCCGGGCACATATTTTGTACCGTTTGTCGTTCTCTATGGCCTTGTCTAGCTTCCGGTCCTTTCGCCAGGCCACTTTCAGGCTTGAAATCGGTTTCGTTTGAAGGTTGTGGTGTGGAGAAGTGAAAATGGATGTAAGATCGTGCAAAGACGAAGAAATAGTTCGTGTTTTGAGAGGCATACCTGAAGAACGAGCTATGGAGTTTGTTCCGCACAGTTTTTGAGTTTCGGAGAACGGCGGAGGAGAGGAAGAAGGAAGGAACAGTGTTTGTCAGTGTTCAGGGACCAGGGTTTTAGCGGCGGCGAAGTTTATGGGCCGCATTTTCTGGAGGCCCGTATTTGAAATATTTGGGTTCTCTCGTGAGATTATTTTCTCCATGCGCTTATTCGCCCAAATTCAAAAAAAAAAAAAAAATTAAAGTAAGTTACAATTTTATTTAAATTTATATTTTTTTTTATAAAATTTGAGTTTAAATTTAAATTTAAATTTGAGTTTGTAGTTAAAATTTGAGATTAAATTTTCTATTTAACTTGAGTTTCTAAACTTAAACTTAAATTAATAAATAATATTTTTTTATTCTTAAATAATTATAAACAAACGAAAATTGTAATAAACGTCATATTTTTTAAACTAAATTAAGTAAATAACGTTATTTGAACTAAATAACAATTTATCCTTTTAAATATTTCATTTACAACACGTAAAAAAGATTTATGTGGTAAAATATCTTTATTTATATGACATTTTTTTTTATCAATCGTAAAATGAAAATTTACGTATAAATTTGTTTTATTAATCGTAAATGAAATATTTACGCGACAAACTACTATTTACTTTAAATAATTTTAAAATTTACTATTTATTTAATTTAGTTTTATAAATATGTTATTTACTACATTCTTCCTTACACAAAAGGCCAATTATTAAGGAGAAATGTACGTGATTTATAATAATTTTGTATGATTTATATCATTTTAAATAAATAATTGAGTGTAATTATAGTCTATCTATTATTCATTTAAATAATTTGAATATTCAATTTGTGGTTATTAATAGTACATTATTCTGAATGTACTTTTTTTTTTCTAAGTGAGTAGTTATGAATTTATATAATAGGTAGTTATGAATTTGTATAACTCAATAAGACAAAAAGACAAAAATATCATTAAAGGTTATTTTTATAGATATGCGTGCGAATCACAACTTATAGTATTCTTTTATTTCATCCCTGCACAATAGACATTTATTTATTAACTCTATTTTCTTTGTGAAATTATACTAGATATGCCCTTCGTTAAAATACTTCTACATCGTATAGTTTCTTTTTGCTCAGTCTAAATCGTATAGTTTAAAATGAATAATTTACCTTAAATATGTTATATATCATAAAATATTTTAAAATGTGTTATTTATCATATATACTTTCAGGAAAAATTTATTTAACTCTTCATATTTTTTAATTAATTAATAATAAACGTTCAGCGTAATATAATAAATAAATTTTTTACTTGTAATTTATTTGTTTGCAGCATATCTATATATTTTTTTTCTTTTTGAGAAATTGTAATAATCGTTATGACAAATAAATAAATAATTGAACTTTATTGTTAATGAAAAAAAACACTGTACTTGGTTAATAAGTTTCAAGTATGATATCTCTCATTAATATAACCAATGAATATGATATTTTTATATTTATTAACCTTTTAATCAGTAAATATAATGTTTATTCATGTTTACTAATTAATTTTAGTTAATAGGTGTGATATTTATCTAATGAAATATTTATATTTAAAAGCTGATCATTTTCGTATATCAATCCCCCTCCACCCCAAATGAGTTCCAAAGTTTGTAGAATTTGGTACAATAGAATCATCTAAGTTTACAATTAAGGGAAATGTACATAAAAAAATTTAGGGAGAAATAGGGAAATAGGCTAAGATTTAAGATGAATTAAAATTAATAGGCCAATAGTTTACATAAGTTAATAAATAGACTAAATTACTATTTTCGTCCATAATTTATTTGGTTATGAACCATAACTTGACAAGTTATTGTCCATAAATCACAATTTTTGTCCATAACTTGTCTGGCTATGAACCATAACTTGACAAGTTTATCCATAACTTATTTGGTTATGAACCATAACTTGACAAATTATGGCCTATTAATTTCTGTAATTAAAAGTTGGCCTATATACTTCCTTAAGCTTTTCATATTGGCATATTTTCTACTATTTCTGAAAATTTTATGATAATACTGTTGAAGCAAACATGTTAAACTATTATGAAATCAAGAAATTTATACCTTTTGCGGGAGAGATGGGAACAAATAGATTACCCCTCTTAGATCCCGTTTATTTCATCGATTCGAATTTAAAATTTGAGTTTTATCACAGTAAAAAACTCTAAAAAATAATCACATTTAATTTTTTACTATAATAAAAAACTATCAAATAGAATTACATCTAAACTCTAAATTAAAAACTCAAATCAATGATTTAAACAGTCCTTAATCAACAGTTCTGGACATAATTCGAATGAGGAAAAAAAAAAAAGTTCATGCCAGGATATCGTGGCCCATGTGTCCACCATAACGGAAAGAAACAAAAATTTGGGCCTTTTTTTCTCACCAAGCATTTCTTGTTTGGGCTTTAATTAGCATTTAGTGTTTGTACGTTCATGCCAATTTAGGGGAAAAAAATGGTATTCATTGTTTGTACGTTGCCATGTTTGGTAGAGGGATTCGTTCCCTGATTCGAATCATGATTCGTGATTTGTTATAGTATTTTTTCTTATAAAAAATTCACATAAATTGAAAATGATTCGAATAACATAGTTTGAATTCTCCAACCAAACGTCTCTATAAATAAGTCTTCAGACTTCAACCATAAAAAAAAAAAAAAAATTTAAGTATTAGATTTGAACTATCTAGAGAAATATAAACTAATTTTGCTTAAGCAACTTCCCTCATGCTTCACGTTATACTACTATTAGATTTAATTTTCTTACCTAATGCGTATTATTCAATTTAAGGGGACCGAGATATGAATTGCTTTCCTTTTTTTCCTTCATAGCATTTAAAGAAAGTTTTCTTACCTAACACGTGTTATTCAATTTAATGGTGCTCTAAAAAAAATTAGGCAATCATGACAAATACATTTTAAAAGTACATGAGTCAAGATTTATATTATTTACTCTTGATTCATAACTTTTTTAATTAAATAATTACATTAACAGGTCCAGACTCATACATTATGAAGTAATTCTCCATTTTTTTTTAAAATTTAATGGGCCAGAGATATGTATTGCTTTTTTTTCCCTTGATAGTATTTAAAGAAAACTTAATTGACATGTGTTTGGTATGAAGATTCGTGCCATAGTTCAAATTATAGTTCGTGACTTGTTATAATATATTTTTTTTAAAAAATACACGTAAATTAAGAATAATTTTAAATCATAATTCTAAATCCGTAGACCAAACGTCTACATATAGACCTCTCACCTCTTACCTAATAGATATTATTTAATAAATGGGACAGAGATATGGCTCTTTTCCTTTCATTTCTTTTTCTTCATAAATATGTATTCAAATAAAACTTGCTCTAATTATCAATTTAAATAAAGTGACAAAAATGACTCACCATTAATACAACAAATAAGGGTCCATTTAGTTTATTCATTTAAGTTAAAATGTGATTTTATATGAGAATTTTTTACTGAAGTAAAAAAATTAAATATAATTATTTATGAAAATTTTTTAACGTAAATCAATAAAATGAACGAACCTATGTAAGTATTTAAATTGGGCGACACGTATTTTGGGAGAATGCAATATATTATTTATTGAAAAAGAAAAAGAAAAATGAGTACGATAGAGAGTGGAAATAGTGTGCTTCCCAAAATCAAATTATTCTCATACAATCAACAACAGAACTTCCACAATCTTTGACCGTAGGATTTTTGGAACTGATTAATCAAGTACCGTATAAACGGACACGATGGTTTCAGCTGTCAAATGCGACGTAGACAAAACAATCTTTCTTATCCAAAAAAAAGAAAAAAGAAAAAAGAAAACAGTCTCTTTTGCTTCTCTTTTTCTCCTCTCTGAAACTCTGCTTCTTCTGTGCGTATACTGTTACCGAAGAAAGAAGAAGACGAAGAAGAAGAAAAAGTTAAATGCGAAATTCGATGGTGTTATTGCTCAATGCCCTAACCCTAGCTCGGACCATGACGGTCTCGACGAGCGACCTGGTTTTCGAGGCCGAGGACATCGAGTTCGGCCAGCCATGGTGGTTCGTCTTCGCCGGCGTATCGTGCCTGCTCGTCCTCTTCGCCGGGATTATGTCGGGGCTAACCCTAGGGTTGATGTCGCTCAATCTCGTCGAGCTCGAGATTCTCCAGCGTAGTGGAACCTCCACCGAGAAAAAACAAGCCGGTCCGTGAATTCCTATGGAAATTCTTCTCGTTATCAAATGGATTAATCGGATGATTTGATCAAATTAATGGAATAAAATTGGTAATTTGCATTGTAATCAAGCTCCATATAAATAATTTGCGGTCATTTTGATTGAGGTTTTGTCCATATGTGCAGCTACGATTTTACCTGTTGTGCAAAAACAGCACCAGCTTTTGGTTACCTTGCTTCTTTGCAATGCTTGTGCCATGGAGGTAAATTATTGATTGAACTTTGAAGCGCTTCTCCTTTATTTACTTTTATATAGGTTTCGTAGTGTGATTTTGCTTTGTCTATTTAAAGATAAAAAGAAAAAGAAAAATAAAAGATCTTGACTTCAGTTCCAATTTTGGAATTTATAGCTGTTAAATCATAATCATGGTAAGCTGTAATCCGCCTGGAATGGATTTTATAGAATTTATTCTTAAACAAGAAGACAAGATGTACTTTGTGCAATGGTTTTAATCAACAAATAAACTTTAAGCATCGTTTGGTAACAAGCGTACTAACAAATGATGAATAGTGAGTGAAATAAAATGTTTTCTTTTTTTATTGCAAGGATGTGCAAAGATGTACTGTTCTTGGTTATGAATATTATAAATTCATTAACGTGAAACCCAGTGGAGAACAAAACGATTTTAGTTAGTACCCTTTATGTTGTCTCAACTTTCAATCAATGCATTTTAATAAGGGAAAAAACTGAATGGGGGAAGCACTAGGATTAAAACAAATAATTCATGGTTTTCTTTGGAAGTACTGGAAAAACTTTACATACCTTTGCTTGTGGCAACTCAATTGATTAGCTTATTACTCTTGCAGAAGAAGAAGCATATAAAAATGCACTATAGTTTTCCATCTTCTTACTTTTGATTCTGCAGGCACTTCCTATATATCTTGATAAAATCTTTCATCCATTTGTTGCTGTTTTGCTGTCCGTAACCTTCGTTCTAGCATTTGGAGAGGTAGTGTTTGGCCAACTTTGAATGCTCTACGTCTAAGAATTCTAGGCTTGAAAGAGACTAACTTATTCCCTATTGAATTGCGGCAGATAATTCCACAAGCTATATGCTCAAGATACGGGCTCGCAGTTGGTGCGAATTTTGTGTGGCTTGTCCGTATTCTGATGATCATCTGTTATCCAATTTCTTACCCTATTGGAAAGGTAGTATTTCAGTAGTGAATCTTATATTTTGTTTAGGGAACTTTAGTGTATAGCACCTTTTATCGCATATGATGGCAACTACTGGTAGATACCATAATCTTTTCATGTTCTTATCTTAATGAGATTAGCTAATGCAGTCCAGTGTAGTCCGTAACTCTTCCATTTGTTGTGAGCCGTTCAAATTCTTTCTTTAAGAAAGAAATAGTTTTATTTGGACTACAAAAAATGTAAGAAACACGGAATAACTTGGTCGTAATCCGTATCAAAGATGAGATCAAGATCTAGTAAACTTCACTGGAAACTGCCTATCATAAGTTGATTCCTTCATGTATTATGTATCAAGCACATCTTGATGTCAAAATGGTTTTAGGTTCTGGATGCTGTACTTGGACATAATGAGGTTTTATTCAGGCGAGCTCAGTTGAAAGCCCTTGTCTCCATCCATAGCCAAGAGGTAACCGTTCTCATTTGGAAATCAGTACGTGTGCCACTACTTCTTCTTGTCCTGGAACTCATAATAGTTCTACCTTTTTTGAACAAGAACCATAAACATGAAAAGATACTGCCACCCCATCAGTCTGCAGTGTATATATATATATATATATATATATATATATATATATTTGGATTGGGGAACTATCTCTTGGTTATTTTTTTGTAATTTGCTCATCCTGTTGCTTTAGGCTGGTAAAGGTGGTGAACTCACACATGACGAGACAACAATAATCAGTGGTGCTCTGGATTTAACCGAAAAGGTAGCATTCCTATGTATATGTATATGCATATGTATTTTGTGAATTTTCATCAGCAACTGTGGTACACTAATATGTCCTGCTAAGATGAAAGTAGGCATTACATAGAGAAACCATAAATGGTCTTTGAGCTGGAGATCTGCTTTTGATAAAAGGAAATACTTACTCTACACATAGCATAAGACATGACTGCTTTATGGCATACTTACTTGTCACATTGTCTTTATTCTATATAACATGGTCGAACTACTCAAGCTTCTTGATGTGTGCAGACTGCGGAGGAGGCTATGACACCTATTGAATCAACATTTTCCCTAGACGTCAGTTCCAAATTGGACTGGTGAGTTGAAGTTCAGAATAATATTCAACTTTTATCCATTGTTTTCATATGTATGGATGGCGTCTTTTACAGCATCACTTGCTGAGGTCACTTCAGGACTGAAAATACCTTTCCACTTGTTTTCTGCTATCCTCTGGGAGATTCATTAATATGGGATGTACAATGTCTTATAAATTACAATGCAGGGAAGCAATTGGAAAAATTCTTGCAAGAGGGCATAGTCGTGTTCCTGTCTTTTCTGGAAATCCGAAAAACATTATTGGCCTTCTGCTGGTAGGTGCATAGCTACAAACTTTTTCAGATTTTTTTTTTTTTTTTTCCTTTATAAGTTAAAGCCAACTATTGTTCTTCAGCTGATTGCAAAATTTGTTACCTATTATGTACGATTCTTTTTGTCTGGTGTCCAGGTGAAAAGTCTTCTCACAGTGCGGGCAGAAACAGAGACTCCAGTAAGTGCTGTTTCCATTCGGAGAATGCCTAGGTGTGCATTTTTCTCCCCTATTGCTCATATTTTTCCTTGTTCCGAAGAATGAAATTCTCACGCTTGGATATTCCAGGGTCCCAGCAGATATGCCTTTGTATGATATCCTGAACGAGTTTCAGAAAGGAAGCAGTCATATGGCAGCAGTAGTGAAGATCAAAGGAAAGAGCAAGATCCCCCAGCCTGCCCTTGATGGAGAAAAGTGCGAGGAAGACACATTCACTAATGCAAAGTCCCAGTTAACTACCCCCTTGCTTACAAAGCATGATGACAAATCAGGAAGTATTGTCATTGATGTTGAGAAAGCTTCGAGGCCTTTGACAAACATGCAAACCCTTCAACAAAATGGTGTCACAACCAATGGCTTCCCATATTCTTCAGAGGATATTGAAGATGGGGAAGTTATCGGAATAATCACCCTGGAGGATGTTTTCGAAGAACTTCTGCAAGTAATCACTCCTTCCACAGCAACCACCACATGCTTCTACCACTTTGCCCTGTCTTCCAACTTGAATTAACTAAGAACTTTTTTATTTTCGTATTCATATTATGTGTTTGCATAAATCCCACATTGTTTCCTTGCATATACGTGTTACTTGTTCA